>NC_066583.1:613119906-613397406 GCF_024323335.1 Lathyrus oleraceus
GGTGAGAATACGCTCATAATATATAATGGTGCAAAAGCATGTAATGGTAGCCTAAACAAACATTAACAAGTATTTAACACGATTCATTCAGAAATATCACCAAGTATTCTCATTCACCAATATCAACATAATCATTCAATACATATGCAAATAATGAATGCAAATGTACTCAACACCACGACTCAACAATGCATGCGGCACCATTATGCACAACACATGTCCATCTCACTCTGAATCCCCACCATAGGATCAGAGCACACAAAAATCGCTATTATCACCATAAGTAACGCTTCACCGATTCCCATATGGAATCAGCTACTCGCTCATGAATACACACCATCGAACTAGAGCATATAAAATTGCTACTATCAACATAAGTAATTGCTACTATCAACATAAGTAATGCTTCACTGAATAAGTAATGCTTCGCAGCACATGACGACCAGGGCGTCATTAGGGTGATGCATGTTACCCTGAAGCAGAAACAGAACTTGTGTGTTTGCCATTGGAGTTTAATTCAGAACTCTGATTTTCTCTTCCCATACCCCAAATCGAACAACAACAATTGGGAAAACATCATATAACAATAATATATCATTTATATATCAATTAACATGCAATTCACTCAATTAATCATGGATTTTACATACTTTATTCATGAAAATCATCACCTCACATATGACACTGATTTTTACTAACATCACGAACAAGAAAACATAAACTACATGGTAAAACAATGCACGAAAATCACATAACACATCATATAATTCATGCTATTTCATAATTTCATTCATGTTCATCAATCGTTCAACAAAATAACAATTTAGGAAAAAATCTAATGGGATCAAGGACTTCCCTTTATGAAATCATGCATTATACACCATATTAAGAGTAAATCCCCTTACCCCCTGAAGGTGGAGGAAAACAAGAAATGGGGGTTTGAATTGTTTTCACAGACAATAAAAACTTTTGGAGTTTCTACATACACACAAATAAAAGACAAACAACACATAAGTTATCCTGGTTCGCTTGAAATACAGAGCTACTCCAGTCCACCCGACCAAAGTGATTTCGCCTTCAATAAGGACTTAATCCAATAATCTAGAAAGATTACAACAAACTTCTAAGAGTATAATGATCTCTTAGCCCTCTCAAGTCTATAGACTTCACAAGTCACTTGAGGAACTTTACAATAACTATTTTAGAAATACAAGAAGGTGTTTAATGCTTCTAGATAAGCAATATGAGCACAGTAAGAACAATAGAAAATCACACTAAGAGAAACAACTCGTGTGATAACGTAAAATAAGAATTTAGTATATGATTGAATTTTGATGTTCAGAATTCTTGTAGGATAGCTTCGTGTCTTGGTATGATGATAGTTGGACCTTTTTATAGTGCTTAGAGATGATACCGTTGAATGGAGTGTTGATGCTGATATCTTGCCAATAATGGGACTTAATGACATTAATTTTGTTATCCTTTCTATAGAAGTTTAGAAGAGTATTCAATGTTTATCCATGTTGAGATTCATACCATATTTGGAATAATTCGCTGTTAAATTCTTGATTCTGTTCTGTTGGGTGTGATTCAGAGTGCGTGGAATCCAGATTGTTTTCTTAGATCTGGTATTCTTCCGATAGTTGAATGTAGTGTCTTCTTCAGAAGTTCTTGACTTATATCTGATTAGACATCCTTCTAATGTAAAGATCAATAGAGTTTTCATATGTGAGATCCTTCAGATGCAGAGTTCCAGATGATAGATGTTGTGGACATCGTTGTGTTCAGAGTCAGAGCGAATACCTTTAACTCTAAGTCAACTGTTCTGGACTTTTGTGACGTCAAATGTTGTTTCATCAGATTCATTTTTTTGTTAGAGTCCTGCACACTTAGAGAATTTTATTAAGGTACCAAAATGTTTCATCCTTTGTTATCATCAAAACTTAGAGATAAATTGCATAACCAAAATCTTGTTCTAATAATCTCCCCCTTTTTGATGATGACAAAACTTCAGACTTTTGATGAAACAATGATACTTCACAATAATTAGAAAAGGATAATTTCAGGGTCAGATATACTATGGCTCCCTGTAGCGGTAAATTCATGATCATCAAGCTATGGATAAGCTAGAGATCAAATAACAAGAGTCGCCACCGCGCTTTTATTGTTTCCAAGGGAAAAGGGAAAAAAAGTATGAACAAAACCCAAAAGTAAGAAGTTTTCAAATCAAAACTAATAAAATGTCAGAGATTATAGGTAAGGGATTTGGTTACACAGAGGGAAGATGTTAACACCCAAAGTGTCCTAGGTACTCCTAGGGAGCCCTTTTTGTGTGCATATGTATTTGGTACAAAATGATGTTTACAAACAAATAGAATGGGGGGATGAGAAAAGAATTCATTAATTATAATTTTGTGTTTGGCAAGACCTTCGGTCTTGTGCCTACGTACCAACATAAAAATGAGGGATCAAAACCTCGTAGTTCGTGATACAAATTTCAAAATGGATGCATTGCTTTTAACAAAAATTAAGTTTAAACGGAACAAAGGCCTAAACATGGTTTGAATGAGTTAGTTCTTTTTGGCTTTTTGAAAGTTTAAGTCAAGTATAGTTAAGTTTATTTACAAGTTTGATTTAAGAAAAGGGGTTTGGAAATACAATGGCATGAGGCCAAAGTTTCTATCTTTTTACAAAGTGGTCAAAGTTTAGAATAAAATAAGTTCATTCAAAGAAGATTTTGAAAAGGGAGGGAGAGATTTTGAAATTAAAGAAATGGGGAGAAGATGAAGAGACTAATCCTATGCACAAAATTAAAAGTTAAGAGTTGAAAAGATCTGACCAAATGGGTAGCAATCCAATAGACAAGAATGTCAATAGAAACCCAGAATTCCCTTGGACTTTTTAGAATCAAGCAACACACAAATGCACAATTATATTATCTTGAAGAGAAAGGCATCAAATAAAGATAGCCACATCCAAGCTTTAGACATTCCATGATCTTCTTCAAAAATAGCCCATGTAGCAGATGAATTCCACAAGTCACAGGTTCAAAATAACAGCTACACAAGGATCATGTTGCAGATGAACTCAGAGGGATCTTGAATGATGTATCAGATGAAGTCTCAAATTGCAAGCAATTGGTTTCTCAATAAGTTGGCATTGGCCAAGTCCTTTAGCATAGGAATGTTGCCTAAGTTCTAAGTCCATTTGTCCAAGATCAAGCCAACAGTCCACACAAAAGTTTTTTAGGATTTTTGTTGTTATTATGTACATTAATGGTCAAAGACCACACAAACAAGCAAAGTCTATACAAACAAGAAATACCACATAATATGGTCCAAGTGGACAAAGTGAAAATTGCATTAACATAAACAATTAGAATGATATGAATAACGGCAAATGAATAAAGGGAAGAATTAAATGACATTAAAGTAAATAGCTTGAAATTAAAAGTTAGTTGTTAATGGGTTAGAAGTTAGTATTGTTTTCTTTTGCTTTTCATTTTAAGACATTCTTTGGAGAACACTCAACCCACTTATCACAAGCATGAATCCTTGAGCCAATACATCTTCCAAAGGAAGTAAAAAATGTCAAGTTTCCACATAATACCATGAAAGAGGGGAGACTCACAATCTCACTAACTAGAATGTTATGCCTTTTGTGTCACAAATTTAGCGCTATGTTAAGCAATCGTAATTGGACTTATGTAGAAGTCACAACTATTTGAGGTCGGGCAATAGAATTTTGGTGTTAATGCATGTTAGAGACATAGTATAATGGACTATGCTCATGAAACATACCACACACAAAAAGAATATGCAGAAGAGGTGGCCTAATCTCCGAGTCGTGTAGAGGACTCTTGTTATTTGATCTCTAGCTTATCAATAGCTTGATGATCATGAATTTACCGCTACAAAAATTAAGTGGTGACTCTGCTGGGGAGTAGTCTCCAGTGGGTTTAGCCTACTTTTGTGTGTGTATATATTTGTATATATGTATGTGTGATATAATCTGCTTGTTGTGCTTGGTGATCTCTGAGTGGTGAGATAAGTTCTAACCCGAACTTGAGTGCAATTAAGATAGGAGGATGGTATAGTCATGTTCGACTTGTGTGGAGTAGTCCTTAACAAGTTGGCTTGAGATCCATCTGCTCAGTGGAGACTCTTTTGGATTTGGAAATGTCACACAAGTATTTATGGTTAGGCATTACTATCTCTAATTTGGGTCTGAGAAGCTGAGGACCATAGAACATTTACCCCCTATTGGCCTATTTAGGACGTAGTGCGGAAACTGTTCAAGTGTAGACTTGATAACAGTTGTTACGCGATACTACACTCAGACGAGTTTCTCTTGAGAATATTATGGGTCGATGAGTCAGTCATCTTAACCTGTAATATCCGATAGATGGAATTAAGACTCTGGGAACTTCTTAGAACATGATCTACAGGTTTTTATCCTTAGTTCACTCGTTTGGGATGGTTCTTACCCAGACTCCATGCCCGTGACTTGCAACAAACCCTTGATTCTTGGTTGATCCAATCAAGTCTTGTCAATATCAATGGAACTTGGGTGTTGATAAGGTGCAAACCATAATCCACCAAAATGGATGATTGATCTTGACAATGACTTGATTCATCCCTTGACCTTTGTTTGCCTTGTGTGTGATCCCTTATTTGTGATTGTTGCAATCGTAATTGGACTTATGTAGAAGTCACAACTATTTGAGGTCGGGCAATAGAATTTTGGTATTAATGCATGTTAGAGACATAGTATAATGGACTATGCTCATAAAACATACCACACAAAAAAAGAATATGCAAAAGGTGTGGCCTAATCTCATCCATACTCATGTTAATTTTTCAATCAACTAGCTTTAGGACTTTGAGATATCATAGGCCAAATGAGATGAATGCATAAAGAAGGGAAATGAGATGAAGAGGGAGGGGAATAGATGAAAACTCAAATTGATCAAAGGAGGACTTTTACCAAATTAATATCATCCATTCATTTTGGGAGATGGAATGTACATTCCATCAATCCCCTAAATCCAATGATATTAACTTGACAATGTCAAATCAACCTTGACCAAGGCCCAACAACAAGAGTCAAACTCAAACAAGTCATCACAATTGGTCAACAAAATTATTTGGCATTTATTCAAATTAAAAATACTAAAATAATACATTTAAATTAAATATGGTTTGTCAAATTCCTAAAACCTCATCAAAACACCAAATAAATGGCCATGAGATTTATCATAGGTCAAACAAGGTCAAAGGACCTTGGAGAAAAAATTTCAGAATTTTTGAAGACCTAAAAGTATTTTTAAACAATTAAAAAGAAATGCAAAATCAATTAAATCATGAAAAATATTAATAATGATCCAAAAAATAATTTTAATTCAGAATATGAAAGAGGAAATTATTCGAAATTTTTTGGTGAAATTCTCATATTTTTTGGATCAATATTAAAATTAATATGAATTAATGAAAATAAAGCAATTAAAATGAAATTCAACGTGGATCACTTGATCTCCCTCATTAATTGAGGTGGCATATCAAGTGGCCACCAGCGCGCGTTCCATGGTGAACTTGAGTCAACGCGGCACATGCTTGGTATTTAAAAATAACGCACGAGATTAAAACAATTTGAAAAGGATCAATGGCTCTGAACCATGCCAACACATCACTGGCGTCCAAAAGTCGGTCATCTTCTCCAGTGACCCTGGCCGGACTGGATCACTCATCACCATCAAGAAAATGAAAAAGGAGGACATGATCTGAAAGAAAAAATGGCGTAGAGCATGAATCTGACCTCAATTTTAACTAACTCCACATATATATAAAGATATGAGGAGTTGAATTTTGAGGCGTGTCAACTGAGTTGCTTCGATTTGACCTCTAAGCAACTCAATCTTCTTGCCTACATTGGTAGGACTTCAGACAACCAAGGATCCAAGAGAATTAAGTGGAATTAAGAGAGAATCGAAGAGATGAAAATTTCTGGAAAATACCTTCAAAGTAGGTCTGGATTCAACTGTTCTTGCTTTGGCTTGTGCTTGATCTTGCTCAGTATGCTTGCAGAAGTGGATTAGAATGCACAAAAGGTCTTGGATCCCTGGAGTTTTGAATCTCAAAACAGTGAGAATTCAACTCAATTTCCAATGGAAATTCTCAGGATTATCATCTCAAATGGAAGGGTTAGGGGTTTAGGATCAAAGTTGGCACGAATGTGTGTTGAATTCTGAGCATATGGAGCTCTATTTATAGCTGGATCATGTGATATTTGCACCGTCCAAATGACTTTCCAAAATTGGCAATGTGTGATGCATGTGTGCATGGGCGTGTACAGACCCATGAGATCATTCCATTTGATACATAATTGAGTGTAAAAGAGTCTGAAATCAACTTGGGAGGCAAGGCAAATGTATATGAAGACTTGAAGTTTGATCTTTGCCACTTGATGATGCAATGTTCATGCCATACGCAGCCCTAGCAATTCTTGTCCAAAATGGATGAAATTGGACTTTTTGGAAAGGTTAGATCAAGAGGAACAACTTTCATGTTCAACACTTTTTCATTTGGTGCTTGGAACATGATGAATTTTGAGGTGGAAGTTTGGAAATTTCAACATATCAAAAAAAATTCTAAGTGTCAAGCCATATATCTCAATATTCCACCTTGCTTAACTTTTTATGTCAGCTTCAAATGAGAAAAGTGTCTTCATCAAAGTTGTATCTCTTTCAAAGAAATTCAAACTAGTTACCAATTTCATGTCATTTGGATCTATAATGATAGAGTTATGCATTTTTGAAGTTTGGAAAAATCACTTGTTCAATGGTATAGGTCAAAAGTGACCTATAATGTAACCTCATATCACATGCTCATAAAAGTTGAATTAGCTCTCACTCCAAATATAAAAGTTGAAGTAGACATCTTGAATTTGATTGTTCAACTTGGAAATCTTTCATCTCATAAAAATTGAGCAAGTTATGGCCTTGGGAAGTTGACTTTCAAATTAGGGTTTAGACAAAATGACCTATAATGTTTCAACATAGAAAATGATTTTCCAAGCAAAACTAGCTCTAGGTATCAACATGCAAGTTGTTTGGAATGTAATTTATAGTAACTTTTCTCTTGGAATCATTCTCATATGGTGAAAATTGTAGGAGATAGGGTCTAGGGAGACCCGGTTTTGATCAGATGAATTCATCTGGCCAACCACCATCAACCAACTTGCTAACCTTCAATTCTCTTGACTTTCTTGGCTCATGGTAGATCATATATGCATAATATGATGAATTTTGAAGTGTCCCTTGAGAAATTTTATCAATTGGTGAGATAGCTTGTTGGAGAAGTTACTCAAGATACCCAGTCAAACTAGGGTTTCCAAGGCAAATCACTCCCAAACTCTTGAAGAAAACTTGATCAATATAACATGTAGGAATCAATGGAACTCATATATAATACTCATAACCATTCTTAGATCAATTCATGGTTGTGCTCTTTGGTTAGTAAAATACAAAAGAGTTAGGCAACATCTATGGATTGATCCAAGAATGGTTATGAGCATAATATATGAGTTCCATTGATTCCTACATGTTATATTGATCAAGTTTTCTTCAAGAGTTTGAGGGTGATTTGCCTTGGAAACCCTAGTTTGACTGGGTATCCTGAGTAACTTCTCCATCAAGCTATCTTGCCATTTGATCAAATTTCTCAAGGGGAACTTCAAAATTCATCATCTTATGCATATATGATCTACCATGAGCCAATAAAGTCCATATAATTGAAGGTTAGCAAGTTGGTTGATGGTGGTTGGCCAGATGACTTCATCTGATCAAAACTGGGTCTCCCTAGACCCTATCTCCTACAATTTTCACCATATGAGAATGATTCCAAGAGAAAAGTTACTCTAAATGACATTCCAAACAACTTTCATGTTGAGACCTAGAGCTAGTTTTGCTTGGAAAATTATTTTCTATGTTGAAACATTATAGGTCATTTTGTCTAAACCCTAATTTGAAAGTTAACTCCCCAAAGCCATAACTTGCTCATTTTTTATGAGATGAAAGATTTCCAAGTTGAACAATCAAATTAGAGATGTATACTTCAACCTTTATGTTTTGAGTGAGAGCTAATTCAACTTTTATGAGCATGTGATATGAGGTTATATTATAGGTCACTTTTGACCTATACCATTGAACAAATGACTTTTCCAAACTTCAAAAACGAATAACTCTATCATTTCAAATCCAAATGACGTGAAATTGGTGACTTTTTTGAAGGTCTTTGAAAGAGCTATAACTTTGACGAAGACACGTTTCTCATTTGAAGCTCACATAAAAGGTTAAGCAAGATGGAATATTGAGATACATGGCTTGACACTAAGAAACATTTTCAACATGTTGAAATTTCCAAACTTCTACCTAAAAATTCATCATGATACAAGCTTCAAGTGGAAAAGTGTTGAACATGAAAGTTGTTCCTCTTGATCTAACCTTTCCAAAAAGTCCAATTTTATCCATTTTGGACAAGAATTACTAGGGCGGCGCATGGCATGGACATTGCATCATCAATTGGAAAAGATCAAACTTCAAGTCTTCATATACATTTGCCTTGCCTCCCAAGTTGATTTCAGACTTACTCACACTCAAATAATGGATCAAATGGAATGATTTCATGGGCCTGTACACGCCCACGCACACATGCATCACTCATTGCCAATTTTGGAAACTCATTTGGAAGGTGCAAATATTACATGATCCAACTATAAATAGAGCTTCATATGCTCAGAATTCAACATACATTCGCGCCAGCTTTGATCCTAAACCCCTAACCTTTCCATTTGAGAGGATAATCCTGAGAATTTCCATTGGAAATTGAGTTGAATTCTCACTATTTTGAGATTCAAAACTCCAGGGATCCAAGACCTTTTGTGCATTCTAATCTACTCCTGCAAGCATCCTAAGCAAGATCAAGCACGAGCCAAAGCAAGAATAGTTGAATCCAGACCTACATTGAAGGTATTTTCCAGAAAATTTCATCTCTTCGATTCTCTCTTCATTCCACTTAATTCTCTTGGATCCTTGGTTGTCTGAAGTCCTACCAATGTAGGCAAGAAGATTGAGTTGCTTAGAGGTCAAATCGAAGCAGCTCAGTTGACACGCCTCAAAATTCAACTCCTCATATCTTTCTATATATGTGGAGTTAGTTAAAATTGAGGTCATATTCGTGCTCTACGCCATTTTTTCTTTCAGATCATGTCCTCCTTTTTCATTTTCTTGATGGTGATGAGTGAACCAGTCCGACCAGGGTCACCGGAGAAGATAACCGGCCTTTGGACGCCGGTGATGTGTTGGCATGGTTCAGAGCCATTGATCCTTTTCAAATTGTTTTAATCTCATGTGTTGCTTTTAAATACCAAGCCTATGTCACGTTGACTACAGTGCACCATGGAACGCGCGTTGGTGGCCACTTGATCTGCCACCTCAATTAATGAGGGAGATCAAGTGGTCCACATTTTTTTGTTATTTTCTGATTTTCTTTTATTCCTTTTATTTTCATTAATTCATATTAATTTTAATATTGATCCAAAAAATATGAGAGTTTCACCAAAAAATTTCAAATAATTTCCTCTTTCATATTCTAAATTAAAATTATTTTTTGGATCATTATTAATATTTTTCATAATTTAATTGATTTTGCATTTGTTTTTAATTGTTTAAAAATACTTTTAATTCTTTAAAAATTATGAAAATTTTTCTCCAAGGTCCTTTGACCTTGTTTGACCTATGATAAATCTCATGGCCATTTATTTGGTGTTTTGATGAGGTTTTAGGAATTTGACAAACCATATTTAATTTAAATGTATTATTCTAGTATTTTTAATTTTAATAAATGCCAAATAATTTTTGTTGACCAATTGTGATGACTTGTTTGTGTTTGACTCTTGTTGTTGGGCCTTGGTCAAGGTTGATTTGACTTTGTCAAGTTAATGTCATTGGATTTAGGGGATTGATGGAATGTACATTCCATCTACCAAAATGAATGGATGATATTAATTTGGTAAAAGTCCTCCTTTGATCAATTTGAGTTTTGATCCATTCCCCTCCCTCTTCATCTCATTCCCCTTCTTTATGCATTCATCTCATTTAGCTTATGATGTCTCAAAAATCCTAAAACTAGTTGATTGAAAAATTAACATGAGTATGGATGAGATTAGGCCACCTCTTTTGCATATTCTTTTTATGTGTGGTATGTTTCATGAGCATAGTCCATTATACTATGTCTCTAACATGCATTAACACCAAAGTTCTATTGCCCGACCTCAAATAGTTGTGACTTCTACATAAGTCCAATTACGATTGCTTAACATAGCACTAAATTTGTGACACAAAAGGCATAACATTCTAGTTAGTGAGATTGTAAGTGTCCCCTCTTTCATGATATTGTATGGAAACTTGGCCTTTTTTCCTTACTTTGGAAGATGTCTTGGCTCAAGGATCCATGCTTGTGATAAGTGAGTTGAGTGTTCTCCAAAGAATGTCTTAAAATGAAAAGCAAAAGCAAACTTCTAACTCATTAACAACTAACTTTTAATTTCAAGCCATTTATTTTAATGTCATTTAATTCTTGCCTTTATTCATTTGCCATTGTTCATATCATTCTAATTGTTTATGTTAATGCAATTTTCTCTTTGTCCACTTGCACCATATTGTGTGATATATCTTGTTTGTGTATACTTTGCTTGTTTGTGTGGTCTTTGACCATTAATGTACATAATAACAACAAAAATCCTAAAAACGTTTGTGTGGACTTTTGGCTTGATCTTGGACAAATGGACTTAGAACTTAGGCAACATTCCTATGCTAAAGGACTTGGCCAATGCCAACTTGTTGAGAGACCAAGTGCTTGCAATTTGAGACTTCATCTGATACATCACTCAAGATCCCTCTGAGTTCATCTGCAACATGGTCATTGTAAAGCTGTTATTTTGAACCTGTGACTTGTGGAATTCATCTCCTACATGGGCTAATCTTGAAGAAGATCATGGAATGGCTAAGGCTTCGATGTGGCTATCTTTATTTGATGTCTTTGCTCTTCAAGATAATATAATTGTGCATTTGTATGTTACTTGATTCTGAATGCCCAAGGGAATTCTGGGTTTCTATTGACATTCTTGTCTATTGGATTGCTACCCATTTGGTCCGATCTTTTCAACTCTTAACTTTTAATTTTGTGCATAGGATTAGTCTCTTCATCTTCTCCACATTTCTTTAATTTCAAAATCTCTCCCTCCCTTTTCGAAATCTTCTTTGATTGAACTTATTTTGTTCCAAACTTTGACCACTTTGCAAAAAGATAGAAACTTTGGCCTTATGCCATTGCATTTTCAAACTTCTTTTCTTAAATCAAATTTGTAAATAAACTTAACAATATTTGACTTAAACTTTCAAAAAGCCAAAAAGAACTAACTCATCCAAACCATTTTTAGGCCTTTGTGCCTTTCAAACTAATTTTTTGTTAAAAGCAATGCATCCACTTTGAAATTTGTATCACGAACTACGAGGTTTTGATCCCTCATTTTTATGTTGGTACGTAGGCACAAGATCGAAGGTCTTGCCAAACACAAAAAATATAATTAATAAATTCTTTTCTCACCCCCCCCCCCCCAATTCTATTTGTTTGTAAACATCATTTTGTACCAAATACATATGCATACAAAAAAGGCCCCCCTTACCTGTAATCTCTGACATTTTATTAGTTTTGATTTGAAAACTTCTTACCTTTGGGTTTTGTTCGTACTTTTTCCCTTTTCCCTTGGAAACAATAAAAGCGCGGTGGCGACTCTTGTTATTTGATCTATAGATTATCCATAGCTTGATGATCATGAATTTACCGCTACACCTGGCATGCTTTCTCTTCAGCTTCTATGGCCAGACGTTCCTCTAGCCTCTCCTTAGCTTCTCTGATATAGTCATTTCTGACTTGCTCGGAGAGTCCTTTCAGCTTGAAGACCTCAGATGTCATCCATCTAAGAAAACAATTCCAATGATTCCTCACTTTAAAGGGATTATCACTTAGGCTGGATTGTTCAGACAATGTTATGAGCTTCACAATTGACGATTCTGAAAATAAGGCAACTGACTCTTCTAGGGTATGGAAGGTTGGTTCATGTTCAGATGATGGATTAAGGGGTTCTGATGAGGTGAGGGTGGTTTCAGTGGGAGGGTCAGAGGGTTGTTTAGTAGGGGGTTCAGATGAAGGTTCAGTGGGAGGTTTGGATGGAGGTTCTGTTTGAGGTTCCGATGGTGAAGGCACTGAGGTTTCTGGCACAGATGGAGGCTGGTTAAATAGTGATATGGCTTGGAGTTGGTTCAATATTAGAGATGGATGGTTAATGGTTTCTGGATGTTCAGAGTCAGAAGACATGTCATAGTAAGGTGGTGATGGGGGAGTTAAGGAGGGAGGTGAGATGGGTTCAGTTAGAAGTAAAGCTTCAGATATAGGAAGTGTTGTGGTAGTGAGATTGAATTGTTGTAAGGGGGCGAGGAAGGGTTAGAGTTGTGAGGTTCAGATGGAGTTGGAATAGATATGGTAGGTTCAGAGTTGGTATAGGTAGATGATGGTTGAGGTAGATAGGAAGATAGTTGCTTTAAATTAGAATTTGAAAGTGTTTTAGAGGGAATTGACTTACTTGAGATAAAGGAGTTCAGAGGCATAGGCAGTCTGCTTTCTGAAGTTTCTCCCAAATTCAGAGTCATCTTCTTCGACTTTCTTTCAGAGGGATCTATCATCCTCTTCATGGAGTTTAGTGGATGTTCTGGTATCCAATCCACTAAGAACTATGAGATATCCACTCCTTGAGATGTCAGATCCTAGAGGTAATAGGCAATGATCTCAGGAGGATCTATCTTGGAGAACAGATAGAGACCATTTGGAATCTTTCTATGATCCTTCAGAGCTTCCTAGGATGTGTCCAGAGTTGGCTTGCCTAAGACTTTTTCAATGACCCTCATGCTCTTCAAATTTTTGGCATTCAGAGGTTTGCCAACGTCTACAGTCACATCTTCCATCAGATTGTGGGATATCAGACGGTCCACCAACCCATTTTCGATCAGAACGTCAGAGATGAGCCTCCCCTAGAGGAATTTAGTTTCTGGGCTTCATGTGGTTCCTTGTATCTATGACTGAATCCCTCAGATACTTGAAGAGTAACATTGGGAGGTTTATCTTCATCCCTCTGTGAAGGCAATATAAGATGCACTTATAATCTGTGTTGATGTAGTCATAAGAGTTTGAAGCTGGACGGTGGTGGATGGTACCCAGAATGATCTTCAGACCCTCAGATTCTGGTGAAGTTCCCTGTTCTTAGAGGATTTGCCTTCAGAGCTTTGTTTGAAGAGTTTATGTTGTAAATCCTTATGCCCCCTGTTTTCCCCATATCCAGAAGCTTGGCAATAGACTTTTCGGTGATGACCATCTTAACACCCAAAACATAGGAAACTATGCAGTGGTCATCGCAGTCTGTGAATCTCTAGAACTCTTTGACGCGGAAGGTATATATGGGACCATAGAGTCTCTGAAATTTATTCCCCAACCTTGTTTCTTCAGATCCTCAGTGAGATCAATTCCATTTCACTTCATTTTCAAAAACCACCAGTGATTCACATAGTACCTCCAGCTTTTCAAAAGGTGTGGCAAGGTTTATGTGAGGGGGACGATCAAGGACGTGGGGTTCCTTGTAAAGAGTTGTTGAGGTTGTAGCAGTTTCTGTAGTGGTTTGTTGGGGGGCTTCAGTAATTTGTTCATTTGCTTCCATTTGTTGGGAGTAGTTGTAGACCTGTTGTTGTTAAGAATCCATTTGGAGAAGATGAAGATGTTGTTGAATGTTGATGAAGATTTGAAGAACATTGATGAAATTGAGGAATGTTGAGTACAAGAGGGTTTTGTGTAGGTTTGTGAGTGAAAAGTGTGAAAGTGAGAATTGTGAAACATATATATACACAACATGTAGCATGCAAAACGACAGCGTTAGAGGAGAATAAGAAACATCATATTTAATTATTTCAGAAATCTGAGTTGACACGCTTGGGGAGAATTAATTGTAGCTAATGATGGTTGTATAATCTCAAAAATATGCACACTGCTCGAGGATATCTCAACAGTTTGGCTCTTGAGTTCTGAGCTAGACAGCTGTATAGAAGATCCAAGGCCACATGTTTGAGAAACCACGTGTTGATGTTTCTGACATCAAGAATACCAAAGGATTTCTGATTCAGAGGGATTCTAATTCAGATAACATCTAACTGGTAGAAGTATCAGAACCAGAACCAGATGACCAACAATGGTTAAGTCAGAGCTTATTTAACATCAGAGGAGAAACACGAGTTCAAAATCATTATGGGCAATCTGTCATGTTTAAATGTTTCAGAGTGAAGGAAAATCTATCTTCAACTAAGGGTTTTGTGAATATATCAGCCCATTGATGGTATGTATCTATGAATTTTAAACTTATTACCCCTTTCTGAACACAATCTCTGATAAAATTGTGTTTAATTTTAATGTGCTTCACTCTAGAATATAAAATAGGGTTCTTACTTACACATATGGCAGCAGTATTATCATAAAAGATATGGATGTTACTCTCATATATCTGAAGGTCCTCATGCTGGTTTTTCATCCCGATTATCTGAATACTGCATAGTGAAGCTCAGATGTATTCTGCTTCTGTAGTTGAGAGTGCAATGGTTGGTTATCTTTTGCTAGCCCATGAGATGAGATTTCCTCCCAGAAACTGACAGTTCCCAGATGTGCTTTTAGGTTCCAATCTGTCTTCAGCGTAATCTGCATCGCAATACCCAGAAAGCCTATACTCTGATGTTTTCTTATACATCATGCCAATGTTAGGTGTTCCTTTTAGATGCCTTAGGATTCTCTTAATAGCAGTTAAGTGAGATTCCCTTGGATCTGACTGGAATCTGGCATAGAGAAAAACGCGGAATAATATATCTGGTCGTGTAGCTGTCAGATAGAGAAGAGAACCTATCATACCACGATAGAGTTTCTGACAAACTTTTAACTTACCTCTTCTTTCTCCATAATGCAAGTGGGGTGCATAGGAGTTTTTCCTGGTTTGCTTTCTGACATTTCAAACTTCTTCAGAATGTCTTTTATGTATTTGCTTTGATAAACATAAGTAGCATCTAATGTTTGATTGATTTGAATTCCCAGAAAGAACTTTAGTTCTTGCACCAGACTCATTTCGAATTCAGCCTGTATTAGCTCAGAAAATTCTTGACAGACAGAGGGGTTAGCAGAACCAAAAATTGTGTCATCAACATATATTTGACAGATCATAAGGTCGTTTCTAATGTTTTTACAGAAGAGTGAAGAATCGACTTTGCCTCTGATAAAATCATTTTCCAGAAGAAAAGAACTATGTCTTTCATACCAATCTCTAGGAGCTTTTATTAGACCATAAAGGGATTTTCAGTTTAAAAATGTGTTCTTGACATTTTGAGTTTTCAAATCCAGGAGGCTGATGAACATACACTTCTTCAGAAATATATACATTCAGAAACGCACTTTTGACATCCATCTGATATAGTTTGATGGAGTAATTTATAGCAAAAGATATAAGTAAACATATAGATTCTAACCTGGCGACTGGAGCAAAGGTTTCACTGTAGTCAATACCTTCTTGTTGACTATAACCTTGTGCCACCAATCGTGCTATGTTTCTGACCACTTCACCATTTTCATTGAGTTTGTTTTTGTACACTCATTTGGTTCCAATCATGTGGGTTACCTTGGGTTTTGGTACAAGATCACAGACATCCTTCTTTGCAAATTGATCAAGTTCTTCTTTCATTGCCAGAATCCATTCTTTGTCTTGAAGTGCTTCTTCACAGGATGTTGACTCTATCAGAGATACTAGTCCTAGAAGTGTTTCTTCAGAACCTTTGAATGTTGATCTTGTTCTGACAAGTTCATTTTTGTTCCACATAATCAATTCTTCATAAAAGTTTTATCTAGTTCTTGATCTTTTATTATTTAATGTGACTTCAAGTGCTTCTGAAGTTCCCTTTTCTGCTTCTTCAGATTCTTTATCCTTTTCCTTAGAACATGCAAGTGTTATCTCCAATTCTGCAAAATTCTCAACTAGCTTTGACTTTTCAGAGTCAAGCTTATCATCGAATCTGACATGTATTGATTCTTCCACAATTAATGTTTCTGTATTGTATACTCTATAGCCTTTAGAGCGTTCTGAGTATCCCATCATAATACATTTTTGTGCTTTAGAGTTAAACTTGTTCAGATTGTCTTTAGTATTTAGGATAAAGCAAGAACACCCAAAAGGATGAAAAATAGGAAATGTTGGGTTTTCTTCCCTTACACAGTTCATAAGGAGTCTTCTCAAGAATAGGTCTAATGGAGATTCTATTATGAATATAACATGTTGTATTCACCGCTTCAGCCCAGAAGTGCTTAGTTACATTTGTTTCATTGATCATGGTTCTGGCCATTTCTTGAAGAGTCCTATTCTTCCTTTCTATAACTCCATTTTGTCGTGGAGTTTTAGGACAGGAGAAATCATGGGATATTCCATTAGAATTAAAAAAATTCTTCAATTTTTTTTTCAAATTCCCCACCATGATCACTTCTGACTCTGATGATTTTAGAGTCAATTTCATTTTGCACTTTTGAGCAGAAGCTAGTAAACACAGAGTGTGACTCATTCTTGTGTCTTAGGAATTTTACCCATATCCAACGACTATAATCATCAACAATGACAAGTCCATACTTCTTACCATTGACTGATGATGTCTTAATAGGTCCAAACAAGTCAATGTGAAGAAGTTCCAGAGGTTTAGAGGTAGAAACAACATTTTTATTTTTGAAAGTTGTTTTAGAAAATTTTACCTTCTGACATGCCTCACAAAGAGCATCTGAAGAGAACTTCAGCTTAGGTAGGCCTCTGACTAACTTAAGTTTATATAGCTGAGAAATCCTCCTCATGCTAATGTAGCCCAAGCGTCTATGCCATACCCGTTGCTCTTCATTTACAGACATTAAACATTTTACATTTTGATCTTTTAGATCTGAAAGCTTAATTTTGTAACTGTTGTTATTCCTCTTACTAGTGAAAAGAATTGTTCCATTTTTCTGATTAATAGCTTTGCACGTTTTTTGATTAAATATTATATTATAACCGCTGCCACTTAATTGACTTATGGATAACAAGTTATGCATTAATCCTTCTACGTAAAGAACATCAGAAATAGATGGAAGAGATCTATTACCAACCATTCCAGATCCTCTGATTCTTCCTTTCTGATTTCCTCCAAAGCCTACAAATCCAACTTCTTTAAGTTCCAGGCTTTGGAACATATGTTTTCTTCCCGTCATGTGTCGCGAGCATACAGAGTCCAGGTACCATGATTGGTGTTTTAACTCTACTTCACAGGATATCTGCAACATATACTATTTTATCTTTTGGTACCCATAATCTTTTGGGTCCATTATGATTAGTTCTTCCAGAGTTTCTGGAAACTTTGGGTTTTCTGAAATTCTTAAATCTTTGTGTATGTGCATGTGTGTAATGATACCAAAAAGGAGATTTAGGCTTGTCCTCTGTAGAAGGTATTTTCCCATCTTCATCAGAGTCATATCTAATTCCTCTTTTCTTATTGTGACTAATGCCATAAATCATAGAAGCCATTTTGCTTCTTTCAAACCCATTTTTCAGAAATTTCTGAAATGCCTTTTCATATTTATATATGATGGTGTCAGAAGTTGGTGGAGCTTTGGAAAGAGTTTCTTCAAGTTTTAAACATTTTTTGGTTGAAAGTTCATTTTCTTTTTCGAGGACAAAAATGTTTCCTTTAAGTTCAGAAACTTCTATCTCAAGCTTATCACATTCTTCAACAGTTTCTTCATGGACCCTTTTTAGGATCTTGAATTTTTGCCTAAGTTTCTGATAAGAGCTTAGAGATTCTGATAAACAGGCTTCCAGATCAGAGCGAGAGAGATCAGAAAATACCTCTTCAGAGTCAGATTCTCTTATGGATAAACTTCCAGATGTGGTAGCCATGAATGCAACCTTTGTTTGTTCCTCTTCAGAGTCTGATTCTGAGGCGTTAGATTCAGTCATCCCAGGTAGCCATGAGCCCCTTCTTTGTTTTGAAGGAGTTTTTCTTGAGTCCTTATTTTATGGAAATATATTTCTTGAGTTTTGGACATTCGTTTTGTAGTGTCCTGGTTCTTTACATTCATAGCAAGTTACCTCTTTGTT
Source organism: Lathyrus oleraceus (assembly GCF_024323335.1). Classification (NCBI taxonomy): domain Eukaryota; kingdom Viridiplantae; phylum Streptophyta; class Magnoliopsida; order Fabales; family Fabaceae; genus Lathyrus; species Lathyrus oleraceus. The sequence goes on from NC_066583.1 coordinate 613,138,207, forward strand.
TGGTCTGCTTCTGGAGGTTGATTCTGAATGATCTCCCTTTTGTCTGGGTCTTCTGAAGTTGTTATTCCTTTTTCTCCAGAGTTGTTTGGCTCTTCTAGATAAAAGAGATAACTCTTCTTCATCATCAGAATCATCCTTTTCAGAATCATCGTCGTCTTCTTCTTCAGCTTGAAAGGCCTTGTTCCTTTCTGGCTTTCATCTTTTTGATCTGGACTTCAGAGCCACTGATTTGCTTTTCTTTTGAGGTTCGTCTTCCTCTAGCTCTATCTCATGACTCCTGAGGGAGCTGACGAGTTCTTCCAGGATTATGTTGTTCAGATCCTTTAATAACTTCAAGGCAGTGACCATGTAAGACCCTAATTTTGACCCTAAGATCCCTCATGGCATCATATCATTGCTCATTGCATTTGCCTCAAGGATCATAGCATTTTGGCTCCTTAACCCTTGGGTTGGGACTTGTGTGAGTTGGTTTGAGACCACCAAGCATGCTTGAATTGTATATTATTGCTTTTATTATTTTTGTTTACTAACCAAAAGCACAAAAATATGTCACTAACATCTTTTGTTTTGAAGCTTGAGCAATCATGTGATCCAAGGCTCCTAGGAGACCCCCATGCTCAAAGAGTGGCTAGATGAAGTTGGAAGCAAGCATGACAATGGTTCCCAAGATATCAATCATCATATATGCCTCCCAAGTATCTCAATTTGTCAATTTGATCAAGATAAACCAAAGGGCTTGAGGATTGTTTCCCAAGGAAACCCTAATTCAACTGTGCATTGACTGTGCCTTGCTCATGAAGCAACCTCAACCCATGATCAAATAAAATCAAGGGAAGTTATTTAATTCATCATTTCATGCATATTTGAGCTTATATGAGTCCTCTCAATCATCCATTCATTAAGATTTGAAGTTTGGACTTGAGAAGTTGATCAGTCAATTCATCTGACTAATTTGAAATCCACTGAGACCTAACTTTTGATGTGTTTCTCAAATGAAGATCATCCCAAGATAAAAAAGGTTATTAAGAACCAAATGAACAACTTTCATGTTCATCAAAAATCCATTTGAAACTTGGAAAGTCATCATTCATTTCAAAACATTATAGGTCACTTTGACTGAAACCCTAATTTTGGGTCAACTTCCCAAGGACCTAACTCCTTCATTTTTCATGATTTTGACGTGGGACTAAATGCATTGGAAATTTTAAGATGTATACTTAAAATGTTATGTTGTACAAAATTTCATAATCCTAAAAGAAACACATGTGATAATACAAAACATTATAGGTCACTTTGGACCAAAGTCATTGAAATGTGAAAAAATCCAACTTCAAGTGCTCATAGATTTCTCATAAAAAATCCAAATGATGCAAAATTTAAGTCCAAATTGATTGTCTTGAAAAGATCTACAACTTTGATGTTGGAGGTTTTGTCATTTGAGGCTTGCATCATTGAAACAGAAGGGCTTGAAGTTGGTCCATTTTGGCTAAATTTCCATATACATGTTTTGTACCTTGAACTTCATGACCTGTTTTCAATAATTTCCCAACTCCAAATGGATTTTTGTTCAACATAACATTTGTTCCTCATGTCAAGGCCTTTCCAACCATTACCCACATTCCTATGTTTCATTTTTGAAAAGGGTATTTTCGAAGAGGTGAAGATTTGTGTTCATTTATGCATAACATGTTGAATATTTGCGCACACTCCATTGCAACGAAATCTGCACGTCCAAACCTGATCCATGTGAGTTCAACTTGCATTTGGGCCTCCCATGTGCCTGTACAGGCCCATGCATGGAGGACCCAACTTCACATGCACATGAGTTTTCTCCTTGCTTGCATCAGTCTTGCCTATAAATATAGTGCTGCATTCTCTTCAAAATCCAACCTCAAGGCACCTGAACTGCTGCACAAGTGAAATCCCAACCTCCATTAAAAGGAATTCTGAGTTTTCTTTTCCAATTTTCAAGTTCAATTTTCAACTTCATTGGTTGATCTTTGAACTTCAATTCCTAAACCTTGCTTCCTTGCTACCTCAAGAACACACTGCATCAAAGAATTGGAGTATATTAGGCCTTGTAAAGTTGCACTTCAAAGGTTGTTGTTCAAACTGTTTTCATTCGAAACTACTTGGATATTGATCATTTCTTGCATTGCTTGGTACCTCTGAAGTCCTCATGTGAGAGGCAATTGATTTGAGCTTTTAATTTCATGAATTGAGCAAACTCAGATTGAACACCACAAATTTCCATCTCAGATTTCTCTCTCCATAGAGGTCTTGAGTGGAAACCAAGGTCATAGGGGTGATGTACATCACCCCAGCTTTCTAAAGATGTATAGATCGTGCATTTTAATGAAGGTTTGAAAACCTGTAAATTTTGGCCGGAACGGTGAGTCTGGCCGGAGAAGACGGTGGTTTCCACCACCGTCCCCACTTGGACGAGTTCATGGCCATTGGATGCGTTGCTTCTGATCTAACCTGGACCCTTGAGTGTTATGACTTTTTTAAATGAAGCGTGTTTCTCTTTTGACCAAAGCCTACCATGAGCGCGCGTTTATCAACCATTTGATGCGCCACATCAATTAATGAGACAAGATCAGACGCTCCATGATTTTTCCTATTTTCTGATTTTTCATTTTATTTTCTTTAATTCCATTTTATTTTAAAAATTCATAACTTCTTCATTTTTAATCATAAAAATATGGGACCAATTACATTATTTCCCTTTTAAATTCTAGTTTCTAAAAATGATTTTTAATATTTTTTATGATTCCATTTAATATTTTTTGTGAATTTTCTCTTTTCTGGTTATTTTTAATTCATTTAAAATACTTTCCAATGTTTAAAAATGCCAAAAATATTTTCTTAACATCTTTGAATGATGATGAATCCATGAAAAATATTCTCATCAATTTCTTAATTGATTTGAGATTTATTTGAGATTTTAGTTCAATTATGTTATTTTTCTTCATTTTTAATTGTTTAAAATTAGTTTCTGTTTTCAAAATATGATGAAATTTTTTGTTAAACCTTGTTTGACCATGTTGAACTTATGATGATCCAATTGGACTTTTCCAAGTTGATTTGAATTGGATTTGAAGTTTGACCTTTATTTGTTTATTTTAATTCAAGTATTATTTTAATTCCAAAAATTACCAAAAATATTTTTGTTGTTTCTTGACTTCTAAGCTTCATCTCACTTCTGTTTACCATTGATTGAGTTTGATTCCATTCATGTTTGATCAATGTGTGTTGGTTATGTCATTTAAATTTCAATTATGTACATTCCATTTCTTCTTCTTCTTCTTCTTCTTTTTTTCTTTTTGACCAATGAGTTAAAGATTGGTGGTTAGCCTTGACATATGAGGGGCTTAACCTTCTTTGATTCAAATCAAATTCATCTTGATCAAAGATCAAGTGAATTGATTTGCATTAAAGATAGGTTGCTTCTTGGTCAAGCAAAAAACCTAAATCAATACAAGGTCATTCTTCTTTTCTTTTGGCATGGCAAGTTGTAGGAGCTTGGCTTACTAGTCATGGTCTCTAACTTGTGTTTGTTGTCTATAGTTTTATTGACCGACCTCAGATAGGTGTGACTACTATATTAGTCCACTTACGATTGCTTAACATAGCGCTAAATTGCCTTATGGCACACTAACACTAACTACTAATTAGTAACTTTTAATTCAAGCATTTAATTCTTGCAATTTACTTTAATGTAATTTAATTTCTTGCTCATTAATTCATTTGTCTTTACCCTTTGCTCACTTGAGCTCATGTTTATGTTAATGCAATTTGCCTTTTGCTCACTTGAGCACATTATTGTGTATATACCATTGTGTTTGTTTTGTTTTGATTGTGTGAACCCAATGCAAATGGACAAAGGACTTAGATTTATGACCTTACCTATGCTAATGGAGTTTGAAGAGCAACTAGGCCTCATGCCTTTAGAATGCTAAAATTGTCAAAGAGCAACTAGTCCTCATGCCTTTAGAATGCTTAATCTTGAAGATAACATTGAAAGGACCCCTAATTCTAAACTCACTCTTGTCCATTCTTTTATTTGCATTGTGGAACTTTTTGATTTGTGTGTTCTTGTGTGCTAGGGATCCTAAACTTGAGCCAATTAGAAGAACCATTGTCATGGACATCCAAGATAAGAGATACAAAAGCCAATTGGAAGATTCCTAGGAGCTTGATTGATTATTTGCTTGATTGCTTGAGTTATTTGCTTATTGCTTGCTAATTCCAAAGGAAATGGAGCAACTTGGATCATCTTTATGATCTCAAGAAGGGAACTCCAAGTGGTTTTTATTTCTCTTCCCTCATCTTTGCATGTTTAGGACCTAGCCCTTCTCTTCTTCTCTCCACTCTAACTCAAGCCCAACTTTTGTGCAAACATTAACATTGTTTTTAAAATTAGAAACCTAGGCATTATGCCTTTGATTTTTCAAACTCTTTTCAAAACACTTATTTTGAATTGAATTCTAAGTCAACTTTGACCTTATTTTGTGAATACTTTTCATTTGTAAATACAACTCACTCAATTGTTTTTTATGGTTCCAATGACCATTTGTGTTAAAGCTTTTCATAAACATTAGCTATTAGGTTTGAGTTATCCTAGAGGTTGATATAATACTCACCTGTATCCTTAGTGATGGACTATAAGTCTTCCATGCTTATTATAGGGTTAACCCCTCACTAGCATGTTGAAGCCCTCCTCACATGGTGGATTTGTGGTTTTAGGTTGAGTTTTCTCCCTTTGATAACAAAAGACCTTAAGGCTTTTGACCAATCAATTCACCAACTTCTTTTGATATTTTTACCCCGAACTACGAGGTTTTGATCCTACCCTTTTAAGATGGTACATAGGCAATGGGTTCATCCATTGAAACACATAATTGTAAATAATTTGTATATTCTTTTCTCATCTCCCCAATCATGTCTGCACAAATATTTTTTCACAAACACCAACCTACCTTACGACATTTGTAAAAAGGGCTCCCTTAGAGTACTAAGGATGTTTTGGGTGCTTAAAACCTTCCCATTGCATAACCAACCCCCTTACTTAGATCTCTGACATTTTTATTAGTTTTTGATTTGATAAAACTTCTCGGTTTTTGTTCGCTTTTTAACCTTTCCTTTGGATAAATAGAAGTGCAGTGGCGACTCGAATTATATGATTTACTTTTGATTTTAGTCAATAAATCTAAAGGTAACGAATACCCCGCTACAGAAAAGTGGCGACTCTGCTGGGGAATCTGGGTCTGCCTGGTGGGTTTTGCCTACTTTTTACCTTTGTTGTATTGTATGTTTATATTTATTTGTGACATATTTTTGTGCAAATTTGGGATGACTGTATTGTTTGTAATGTATGAATTGCTTGATATATATTAATTGCTTGTGTGCTTGGTGGTCTCTTGTGAGATGAGTTCTATACCCGAACTCGAGTGCACTTATGATAGGAGAATGACATAGTCTTGTTGACTTGTGTGGAGTTATTACTTAGCAAGTTGACTTGCAAGCCCATTCACTTGGTGGAGGTTATGTTGGGATCAATAATGTCACACGAGTAGTCGTGGTTAGGCATTACTCTTTCCAATATATGCCTTAGAAGCCAAGGACCTTAGATTGCCTAGCCCATCTTGGTCTATTTTAGGACGTAGGTTATGACTGACCATAGGTCTCCATTTATTTGGTAGACCTCTGATAATCTTTTTGACATGATCTGCAGTTGTGTATCCTTTGTCTAGAACCTTGATTCCTGCAACTAAAGTTTGAAATCTAGAAACCATTACCTCTATAGCTTCATCATCCTCCATTCTGAAGGCTTCATATTTTTGCATTAAGGCCATAGCCTTGGTCTCTTTGACTTGATTATTGTCTTCGTGAGTCATCTTTAGGGAATCAAATATTTGTTTAGTTGTTTCCCTGTTGGTGGTCTTTTCATATTCATTGTAGGATATAACATTCAACAAAATCGTTCTGGCTTTATGATGATTTTTGAAGTCACGCTTCTGATCATCACTCATTTTGTTTCTAGCAATGACAACCCCAGGAGCAGATACAAGTGGTTCATAACCATTTGTAACAATGTCCCATAAGTCAATATCATAGCATAGAAAGAAGCTTTCAATTCTGTCCTTCCAATAATCAAATTTCTCTCCATCAAAATCAGGAGATTTAGCATTGTAGCTATCTCTTTCATTGGTGTTGGCCATTATGCTTTTTTCACGTTGGATCTCTCTACACTGTTAAGTATTTGATTTGAAAATCAATAACAGAGTTGAAGCTCTGATACCAATTGAAGGTAGAGAAAAACAAGAAAAAGGGGGATTTGAATTATTTTCACAGACAATACAAACTTTTAGAGTTTCTACACACACATAAATAAAAGACAAACAACACAGAAGTTATCCTAGTTCGCTTGAAATTCAAAGCTACTCCAGTCCACCCGACCAAAATGATTTTGCCTTCAATAAGGACTTAATCCAATAATCTAGAAATATTACAACAAACGTCTAAGAGTATAATGATCTCTTAGCCCTCTCAAGTCTACAGACTTCACAAGTCACTTAAGGAACTTTACAATAACTATTTTAGAAATACAAGAAGGTGTTTAGTGCTTCTAGATAAGCAATATGAACACAGTAAGAACAATAGAAAATCACACTAAGAGAAACAACTCATGTGATAACGTAAAATAATAATTTAGTATATGATTGAATTTTGATGTTCAGAATTCTTGTAGGATAGCTTTGTGTCTTGGTATGATGATAGTTGGACCTTTTTATAGTGCTTGGAGATGATACCATTGAATGGAGCATTGATGTTGATATCTTGCCAATAATGGGACTTAATGACATTAATTTTGTTGTCCTTTCTATAGCAGTTTAGGAGAGTCTTCAATGTTTATCCATATTGAGATTCATACCATATTTGGAATACTTCGCTGTTAAATTCTTGATTCTGTTCTATTGGGCGTGATTCAGAGTGCGCGGAATCCAGATTCTTTTCTTAGATCTTGTATTCTTCAGATAGTTGACTGTAATGTCTTCTTCAGAAGTTATTGACTTATCTCTGTTTAGACATCCTTGTAAGGATCAACATAATTTTCATATGTGAGATCCTTCAGATGCAGAGTTCCAGAGTCTTTAGATGACAAATGTTGTCGATATGGTTGTGTTCAGAGTAAGAGTGAATACCTTTAACTCTAAGTCAGCTGTTCTGGGCTTTTGTGACGTCAGATGTTGTTTCATCATATTCATTTTTTTGTTAGAGTCCTGCACACTTAGAGAATTTTATTAGGGTACCAAAATGTTTCATCCTTTGTTATCATCAAAACTTAGAGATAAATTGCAGAACCAAAATCTTGTTCTAACACCCCCTACCTTAGATTTTCCATCAAAATGCACCTTCAAACTCTAACAATGGTGTTTTCCCTTAGTCCTAGCCTCTTCTTTCAAATTCTATTTTTTTCACATACTAATCTCAAACTTTTCTACTAACTCTTTTTTAGTAGTAACCTAATTCTCCTTAAAAATACAATTCCCACAATATCCCCACTTACTCCTCTATTCACCAAAATACCTTTCTTACCTCTAATTTTATTTTAATAATAATAATGTCAATAAGAAAAATTCTCATTATTCTCTTTTTCCATTCACACTTTTTTTATATATTTTATTTTAAATAATTAATCTAAATACTATAATTCTAATTTATTTTAATTATTCTAATTGTTCTCATCCTTTTACCACCCCACCAATACTCTCATTACATTCCACCAATGTCCTACATGCAAATATAAATCACCATACATATTTAATTAAAAATACATCAAATAATAACTAATAAAATAAAATACAAAATAATCTGGTTAAATAATTTAATCAAATTCTAGGGTGTTACACATCAGGTCTAGTGATTTTGGAGTGGTTTAATAATTTTCTCTGATAGGAAGATATAATAGGGATGACACATCGTGAGTGTTATGGACATCTCACCAATCGGAAGATGAAAATATGACGTCTCTGAGTGCCATCTCTCCACAAAAGCTGATAGTATACCATGGTTTATAATAGTATAACCAGTCATGCATAAATCTTGCATCCCATATAGATGTATGACATTATGAAACTATTGCTATTACGATTGATCTAGATCAGCAATATTTATACCATGGTTTATGCATTTTAAAGCATCACGATACTCTAAAAAACACATCATTATAACACATATATTCAAAAGAATAAATACAAAGTTATTTTGCCTCTTCATCTCAACATGCCTAACAACATGGTTTGTATACAGAGGAAGTAGTGAAGTGTCATATGGGCCTCCTCCAAAAACCCCGGGAACGGAAGTATAAGCAGCAGGCTGATCAAAATGGACTCCGTGGGCTTCTGGGGTAGCAACAGGTGACACATGTCCTCGGGAAGACAAAGTCGGAGACATCTAAAATCCAGAAGTGGACGTTTCCACATCAAATTAACTGGCACTAACCGGTGGTCATGAAGCTCTAGCTCTCTCTGCAAACAGGTGCAGTTGGGACTCTCTACCGTGTCTCAATCTATCTTGGTTGTCAGCCATTTTCTCTGTGATTTTAAACCAAAAAAATCCTATCATAATTAGAGTACTCAAACCCAGATGATAGACATGCAAAATCAAACAAGCTAAGGAGATGCAAATAAAATACGGAAGTTCACTTTTTTAACTCAGGAAAATTAAATTCAGAAAAATACGGAAGTGCACTTTCATAAAACTTGAAACACAAAAATGGCAGAAAACACATAAGCCCAGCATGCCCTATGTTCTAAATTTTAATGCATGCCTCAATAAACTACGTATTGCGAGTGTAACTACAATCTAATGTACTTTAAACAACCAATTTAGTAATACATGCATCACAATTTAAAAAAGAAAGAAAATGAAAAAACTTAACAAATGTGAGAAATGGAAGCTCTTGGATTGAATGGACTAGAGTAGAGAAAACTCTTGGATTAGGCACAATGCAGTAGACATTGTGATAAAGGTTGAGAAATTGTTGAAATGGGGTTTCTCACACGCATTTTTTTTGGTTCACAATAAGTTGTGATGGAAATGATGAAGAGGGGAGGTTTGACGCGATAATATCACTCAAAATAAGTTCAAAGGTATACTTCTATAGTTCTTTAAGTGAATCTTCATACTAATTTATGGCAAAATGAGAATATCTCACTTATAAAATGCTGAGTATAAACTTTTGGTGCTTTAAGAAGTGCATCTTCATATTTAAGGGGACATTTATGGTTTTTTTTATTGAGGTGTTGAAGCAACACTAAACAATCTCAATATATTTAGTGGAGTGTGCTTGTTGAAACCCTACATGATTTTAAGTTGTGGATGGAGAAATTGGCTTTGTTTTTTTTTACCAATAAGAAGAACTTTATTGTAAGGGAGTATGTTATTGAACGAAATTTGACAAAAAAATAGAATTGGTTCACCATAGACGTAGAAAATGTATTAAAAAAATTGTTTATAAGGAAAAAATGGTAATTGTGTTTTAATATTTAAATCTTAGTTGTTTTCTCACACTCTTTAGCTTTTTTCCTATATGAAATATTCTTCGAACATTTTTATATGTAACATCGCATTTTTATTTTGTTTTAGTATAATGTTTATATATTTTTTTAATTTATAAATAATACTACACCTATTCATTTATTATTTGATTTTTAAATTTTAAATAATACTACACCTATTGAAATTTTTGGAATCAACATAAGTCAGATATGTGTGTGTGTGAGAGAGAGAGATTTATTTAAAAATGTTAAATTTGTGAAATAAGTGCACCATCTTGAGTTTAAAATATATCAAGGGATTCTTACGGAAGTTCACATACGAACTCATCCTTTCATAGGTACAAAATTACATTTTCGAACTAGTTTTTGACAAAATAGAATGAATTGTTCGCTTACGAATGAATGTGGTGTATTTTAAATGTGTACGAAAATATATTCGCAAAATTTAAAACACAAAAATGGCAGAAAACGCATAAGCCCAACATGCCCTACGCTCTAAATGTTAATGCATGCCTCAATAAACTACGTATTACGAATGTAACTATAACCTAATGTACCTTAAACAACCTATTTAGTAATATATGCATTACAATTATTAAAAAAAGGAAGAAAATAAAAAAACTTACTAAATATGAGAAGTGAAAGCTCTTGGATTGAATGGACTGGAGTAGAGATTGAGAAAACTCTTGGATTAGGCACAATGCAGTAGACGTTGTGATAATAGTTGAGAAATTGTGGAAATAGGGTTTCTCACGCACACTTTTGTTTTTGTTCATAGTAAGTTGTGATGTAAATGAGGAAGAGGGAAGGTCTGACGCAATAATATCACTCAAAATGCGTTCGGAGGTATACTTCTATAGTTCTTATAGAAATGTATCTTTATACTAATTTATGACAAAATAAAGATATCTCACTTACGAAATGTTGTGTATAGATTTTTAATGTGTTCAGAAGTGCATATCTGTATTTAAGGATGCATTTATGGGTTTTTATGGAAGTGTTGGAGCAACACTAAGCAGCCTCAATATATTTTCAAGAGTGTAGTGTGCTTGTTGAAAACCTACATGCAATGAATGGAGAAATTATCTTTATTTTTTTACCTAGAAGAAGAGCTTTGTTGGAAGGGCGAATGTTATTGATTGACAAACAATAGAATTGGTCCACCATGCACGGAGAGAAGGTATTACAAAAAAATTGTTTATAAGAAAAAAATGGTAATTGTACTTTAATATTTAAATCTTAGTTGATTTCGAGTCCAACTTTCTCATACTCATTAGCGTTTTCCCTGTATGAAATATTATTCGAACATTTTTTTATGTAACATCACATTTTTATTTTATTTCAATATAATATTTATATATATTTTTTAAATTATAAATAATACCACACCTATTCATTTATATAATAGACAAATTATTTACATTTTTATATTGAAATTTTTGAAAAAGCAAATGTGCAGAGATGTGTGCATGAAGTCAGCCCATAAAGAAGGGCCCACATGATTGGACCAATGATGGCCCAAAACTTTTTTAACAGAGAGATGCACAGAAGCAGACTTTAATATTTCATTCATACAAGAAAAAGCAGTGGCTGAAAGCAAAAGAAGATGAAGAATTAGAATTAGAAACTAGAAAGAATAAGAAGAAGAATGATATGAATTGTAAATGATAAAGTAAACAGAAAAGATAAAAGCAATCAGATTAAGAGGGGGACAAAGTGGAAGGATGTTAATCCCATTATTGTAAAGTTTAGAAAAGAAAATATTCCCATTTGACTTTAATAAATATCATTGTACAATATATTACTAGTAAAAGAGTAACCATTTACATTGTTTATTCTTTTTTGACCATGTGCCACTACTTCTGTGTTTTTGGCTTTTTAGAGTTGACCAAATAATTATATATTTTTCTAACCATGGTCCAATCTCTTTGCAATAAATTAATTTTTTAAATTATTCACTGACTTGTAAGTTGATGATTTTTCCATTATTATTACTAAAAAGTTGATTTCATTTGTATTAGGTTTGTGATAACTTCATCTCGCATATAAATTACTTACTTTAGTGAGATTGTGACACCTCTGATTTTATAATATACACTTTTTCAAAATTTGTAATTTCTTTTATATATATTATTATGTTTTTTAATAAAAATTTATTAATATATATTTACCCCATGACAAAATTTGACGACTTCAATTCCTTTTAATCATTAATTCAATTGTTTCATGTCATTTGAATTATTTCCAATCTCATTATTAATTTTGAATGTAATTTAAAATGACAAGGAAATATATAAGAAAAAGATATTTTGAGTTTTTTCTTTTTCACTCTCATAATTCAGCGTCTTTTGAATTGTCGAAGAATGTCTTCCCCTTTTTTTCTATTCATTGAATTTTTCGAGTATTTTCGTGAATTCTCTTTAAAGAATAATGTTAATTTCTTTTCGTTTAAGTTGGAAAATTATCAAGTATAATAATTTTTGAATTCTTTGTAGAGAATTATTTAATTTCTTTTTGTTTGAGAAATCATTTTGAGTGATCAAATAACCATTATTGAATTCTCTTTGGAGAATTATTGGAATTTCTCTTGTTTTGAGAGATTATTATACGAGTGATATTCGATTGGTCGTTATTCCAAATACTACGAGTGATATTTATTTCATATTTGAATGATCTTTATACCATTAGAGAGTGTATTTATAGATCGATTATCTACCGTGTAAGTAGTAATCGTACAGTATAAAACTTGATTGTTTTATCTTTGAGTCGGCGCGGTAGCTCGATTGTTTTGCATAACTTTGAGCAGTATCACGAAACATCTTAAAGAGAGCCACCTAGTCCGCGACTCGACCATATAATTTCTTCTGTGGTTAATTTTCAAAACTGTGAAACAACAATTCTAAACCCAATCCATTTGATTTTAATTAGTTTTTCTAACAATCTTATAGTATGTCAAGAATTCAGTTTCAAGTATCAAAGAGATGAACTCAAGACAAAAATACAAGAATAATCGATATTAGGGATCCATGTATGTTGTATTGTTTCTCATAGAAATTCAGGAAACTGTGAAAATCATAAAATCAAAATTTCATACAAAATTTAAATTAAAAATTGATATCAATGTAGATTATTGAAATTATAATTTTCCAATATTAAACTAATATGAACGTTATATATATATATATATATTTGTTTTGTGAATTTGATATAAATTTCATGCAAGTGAAAATAAATATTGCATACTGAGAATATTATATATACGTTAATATAGTTTTTCTCCGATGAATTATTTTTCTTTTATAAAGTTACAGTGTATAGGTAATATAGGGTCGTAATTAAAAGTATATGTCGAAAGTTTCCATTTACAGAATTTGTTACATGGTGTTAATTATACAAAATAGTCATTTACATGATAATTGTTATTTGTTACCTGACTTATGTAATTAACGTAATTGACTACTTTGTTATAGAATTTGTTACATGGTGTTAATTATAAAAAAAAATTATAAAAAAGAATTTGTTAACATATATCATGGAGTTATATACCATTGAACTTATACATGGTTTTAATTATCAAAGTAGTTAAATAAATTAAAGTTTATAATTTAAAATTATGCAATTGAATTACGATTTAAATATTATGAGAATTGTTTGTATTTGATTAAATTTATTATTATATAATATATAAAATGAAGCATGACTTATATAAACTTATGAATTTGGAGTTTAATGTAACTATTGAATATTGAGATGTGGAATTTTGAGAACCTTATCAAGAAGGATATGAAATTCGAATTTCCCATAAATGAAGAATCTCATGAGGAAGGTTCTCCATGGATTGTTGAAACACAAACCGAAATTTCGTCACCGATTGTTAAAAAACAACTAGCAGTTCGAATAAGTAAGAAACTCTGAAAGGCTAAGGATCTAAGACCGAACTAAATTGATAATCAATTTATTTCTTTTATCTAATGGAAGGAAATAGTAAGAAATTTGTTTTTAAGATTTCTATTATTCTTCAAGTGGGGGATGATCCTAAGACTTATAAGGAAACAATAATTTCAAGGGACTTCTCTTGTTTAGAAGAAAGTTTCAGTGTGATGGTACACTAAACACCTACAAGTCTAGATTAATTACCAAGGTTTTGTTAAACAAAAGGATGGTGTTTATCATTTTGACACATATGCACTAGTAGCAAGCAAACCAAAAATTAGAGCATCGTTTGCATTAGCTTCTTTGCATAACCTTATAGTTCATCAAATAGATGTCAAAACGATATTCCTAAATGAAGATCTCGATGAGGAGATTTACAAGGGAAAACGAGAAGATTATGTGCTTCCTGGTAATGAACAAAATGTGTGGAAGCTTGTCAAATCTTTGTATGGGTTAAAACAAGTGTCGAAATAATGACATCAAAAGTTTGACTATGTCATTGTAAGATTCACCAATTAAAGAGGAGACACACAATTTAGGGGAAGACTTTTCAATCTGATCAAAACACGAATTCAAAGAGTTTGTCATCATCAAAAGGAGAAGATTGTGAGGAATACATCTTATATCTAGCTCAATTTTTATGAAGACAAAGATTATCAAAGAACAAAGGGTTCGAAATTTTCATGCACATCAATAATGAAGTTGATCAAGAAGGTTTAACATATAAATTCAAGTGAATATTTGAGACAATTGAACATAAATAAGGTGCTCGTTGAAATTTATACTATATTACTTTAAATTGCTCATAATTTCATCTATCACTTCATCTAAAAACCTTCTTGCATCATCATGCATGATTATCTAAAAACATTCTTCATGTAATTCTTGTTACAAGTGTTTGTACACAAATTTGTGTGAGAATATTGTGATATTCATTTTTCTCCATGTTGATTACATGATTGATCATTAGCAACAAGACGAATGGGATTTTAGAAACAAAGAGGTTTCTAACTTCCACATTCAAGATGGATGATCTTGGACTAGTTGACGCACTTTTGGGGATCAAAGTAAAGCGAAATAGTGGAGGTTATGAACTTAGTCAAACATATTATGTTGAAAAAGTACTTGATAAGTTAAAGCACTTACATTTTAATAAAATGAGTACTCCATTTGATCCTAGTGTCAAAATATAAAACGATGATGGTAAAATTGTGGCTCAATTGCAATATACAAGTGCAAATGATTGTCTAATGTATTTGATGCAATGTACCTGACATAGCATTTTCAGTTAGTAAAATGAGTATTTTCAGTTAGTAAAATGAGTATATTTACTAGCAATTCAAATGCTGGGCATTGGAAGGCCATCACGAAGAATTTTGGTTATCTTTTGAAAAACAACAATTTTAGCCTCCATTACGGTAGGTTTCCTGTCATACTAGAAGGATATACAAATGCGAGTTGGATATCGAGTGTTAGAGATTATAAATCTACAATTGGATGGATATTTACATTAGTTGGAGGTAAAATTTCTTGGAAGAGCAAGAAACAAACATGCATTACTCTCTCGGCCATGGAATCAGAGTTTGTAGCTCTTGCATCCGCTGTACAAGAAGTTGAATGGTTGAGGGACCTTATGTTAAAGATTCCATTTGCTATGGGAAATGTTTCGAAAGTATTGATACATTATTATAGTCAAGACACCATAGCCGGAACATTCAGTGAAGTATACAATGAAAAGTCTAGGCACATAGGTCTTAGACATTCTTTCGTGAGAAAATTGATTAAGGATATGATCATTTCACTTATATATATATATATATATATATAATATATATATATATATATATATATATATATATATATATATATAAAACAAGCTATAGTTTATATGATCCATTTACTAAACCACTGACCAAAGACTTAGTAAAGACTACCTCGAGAGGTATGGGATTGAAACTCCTTGAATAAGAGTTTCGACAACGGTAGCAACCCAATCTGAAATTAACAAATGTTAATCTAAGATTCAATGGATAACAACAAGTCGTTGATTTGGATGTTTGTGCAACATTTTATGGCAATGTTGACTATTATATATTGAAGGTTGAGTTTTTTCAACTCTTAATGAAGTTCTATATCGAGGATATGTATCTAAAGAAATAGATACAAAATGAACTTCACCTTATGAATTTCGATATGGTGTCGTCTCAAAGTGAGAGTTGAAATTTCTCTCATGAAAAATTCACGAAAAGAGGAAAAGTACATGGCCATAAATAGTGTTAGGCGAGAAATGTAGGCGAAGAACCATTAAAGAATGTGTGTAAGGTAACACCAGTATAATCACAAGGGATAACAGTTCAAAGTATAGTTACCTAACATTCCGATTAAACTTTGTGTTATCCTTACTAAGTTTAAGTTCAAATCGAAAGATACTTAACTATATTCATATTTTTTTCCTCTCTTTTTCTAGAATTGGTCATCTCATTATTAGAACAAGTGGGAGATTGTTGTAAATTATTAAGAATTAATAAACTTGAGTGTGTTCCAAAATGACAAGAAAATATGCAAGTGAAGATTAATTTTTGAATTCAAAAATAGGCAACACTTGGGAAGTGTTGCAGTATGCAGTTTGTATTATGAATTTGGAAATAGGCAACACTTCAGAATGCAAAACAATATCGCTTTTAAAAACTATTTTCGTAGGCAAAACAATGCAACGTTTGAAAAGTGTTGTTGTATGCGAAACAATGCAACATTTAGCAAAATTGTTACTGAAAATGTGTGTTTCATCAAGGTCGCAACCTTATGAAACAACACCAATTTGAAGTATAAATTAAGTTTTAAGAATTCAGAAAAATCATAACAAAATCGCATATCCTTTAGAATAAATTTCATACACTCTTCGCTACATTCGAATTATTATCCATTTTGTGCAAACTCGAGAAGACTAAAGTATCCTAGGTATTCCAGCATAAAAACTCTAAGACAATTTGAGAGTGCTTGAAATATTATAAAAAAGTGGTTCATTCACGATTTTAGCCCCACTTCATTTGATATAAATTAATTTTTCTAACAATTGAATACTTTAATACTACTATGATTTCTTTTATTTTTAATTTTTATATATAAAAAATTAACTACTTTTAAATTACAAATAAAAAATTATTAATTAACTTATTACCGTGAGATGGAAGGAGCGCATTATTATTTGTATATTAATAAAAATAAATAAATAAATATTCTTCGTCTTATGACTAAGAATATTCGGTATAGTCATTATTAAAATAAACATAAATATTATTATATTTAACACTAATTTATTCATTTTTTGTTATTTTTTAAAAATTATAAAAATTTAATTTTTTTTACATCAATAAATAAATATAAATAAATATTGTTTTAGGATTAAACACTAGACCAACATATTACAGTTAACTCAACTACCACAAAAATTTTAATATTATTATTATTATAAATTTAATAGTAAAATTTAATAAATTATTTCTAATAAATTTATTAAATATAATAATATTACATTTATTTTAATAATCAAAATATTAACATAATAATGAGGGGTCAGACAAAATCCTTCAAAAGTATTATTTGATGTGGAGTGTTAAATATTTTTTAACACTTCACATTCTTATAAACTAATAAACTATATCACTTGTATTTAAAGGTAAATAAATATGATATTGCAAATCTAAATTCATACTTTATAATGGGATATTTTTACAGCTATTAATTAAATTCTACATATTAAACGTTGTCATTGGTTCTCATCAACTAAAAAATATTAGGAAAAAAAACATAGATATATATATATAAAACATTTCGCACTTATATCTACACTCTTAAAAAAGAGTTGCATTCTTTAAGTCTAAATGTGGAGCGTCTCAAGAAAATCGACAAAATTCGACATTTTTATTATGTCTCACATGCAAAGTAGTTAAGGTAAAACGTGAGGCATTCCGAGAAGGGATAGGAGACATTTGGAGAAGGAGATGAAGGTTTTTGGAGAGAGACAAAAAGAGAATTTCTTAAATATTCTTTCTTTTACTCTAAGAATTAGAGTGATTTTTGGTTGTAATTTAGGGTTATGAAACACTTTACGTTGTGATTGAGTAATTCATGTATTGAGAATTATAGTGATCGAGTCATAAATAGACAAAAATTAGGTGATGTTCTTATAAATTTGTTGTGCTAATTTCTTATAATTTATTTCTTATATATTAATTAAAGACTCGTGATTGGTAGTGGATCGGATATTTTCTCTTTTCCTAGAGTAAATATTTTTGGAACAAATTGAGATTTCGCTTTCACATTAGAAGGTTTGTGATCGTTTAGTATGACTATTTTTGTTCTTTGTTCCACATGTCATATTTATTGACCTGTTTGAAACTTCATTTTATAAAAAGTTGCACCCATATGAGACAAAGGGTATGAGTTTAAATGAGAACACCATGGATTCTAAATGGTAAACTGAGAGTTTTTTCTAGAGACAATGGTTTTAGATTGTTACAAATGAAGATGCAAGCAATTTTGATTCAACAAATTTTGACATATGTATTAAAAGATGGAGCATTGATGCTAGTAAGTCTGAAATAAGAAGAGAATACAAAGATGATGGATAATTCCATGAGTGTCGTTATCTATGAACTCAGAGATAAAATATTAAGGGAAGTCGCAAGGGCGTATACCACGACAAAGATGTGGTTTAAGCTTGAATCATTATATATGACCAAAATCTTGGCTCATATGTTATGTGTGACACAATAACTCAACTTATTTTATAATGTGAATACCAAATCCATTGTGGAGCGATTGATAAATATTTACAAAAGTTATTGATGACTTGGAAAATATTTAGGTAAATTTGATGACGAGGACAATACTCTAATCTTGTTGATCTCATTTCCTAGACCATTTAGGCATTTCAAAGATTCTCTTTGTGACCCCAAAGTATGATATGAGCGGGGAGTGACTTCTGATGCACAATGCATGAACAACGACTGGTTAATGGAATATTCTAAGCAAAAGGGAAACAAGAATGAACTGAATTCACATCATAATGAGATAGATTTAGAGGTTGTGTGTGTATATGACAGCATGGTTAAAATATGACTTATAAGAATTGATTTTTAGTATTTATGCCAACAAGATGTATCTTTTTTTGTAGTCCATATCAAAATAAATTCAGTTAAGCATGTATGGCTTTGAGCACTCTTTGAATGAATGAACTTCGGGGAAGTTTTCTATAAAGTGTGTGACCGAGGAAAAAACATGTTGAAAAAACGTGTGTTAGTTTGTATGGTTAGTTGACAATACTTAAAGTCGCCTAGGATGTTACAAATGATATTAAAGAAGGCCTCTTCTAGTACAATATGGTCAATCGATAATATTTAAATTCATCAAGGATGTTTCAAATGATATCAAAGCATATGTGTCCTAGTGCAATATGGTTTGAGGATGAATCAAGCTGAAGTTGATGGAAATGTGATGCCTGAGGATGACAAGGGAAAGTGACCATAGGTTAACAAGACATGAGCAATGATTAGATCTGATCCGCTATCACACACGTGTCAAAAACGAGTTTAAAAGTGTAGTAAAACGGAAGCGACACTTGAGTCGTATCACAAGGACTCTTGAATGTTGTAACCAAACGAATGAATAGAAAAAGGTTTTTAAGGGTTACAACTTAAATCTAAGATGATTAAAGGTGAAACCAAAATTGATAAATAAGTTAATCTAATGTATCGATTTGCTACTTATCATTGATTCTTATAATTCCAGTTCTCTAAGCGGATTGAACCCATATTAGACTACAATACTAAGTGACAAGCGCAATGGGTATTATAAACACCTCAAAGTGGAATCCAAAAAAATATATCATCTCTTTGAAAATTAGCTCTCGATAGAAATCGTAACCCCTATTCTTATTTCGGGAATGCTAAATAATTAATCCTAAAACTTCTAATTTGTTTAAAGAGAGCAAGGGAATTCGGGCATAATGGCAACTGACCCGAAAAATACAAAATTGGCCCCAAAACTAAGTATTTTCTTAAGTCTGGAACTAAAATGAATTATTCGATCATTCGTCACTCTGAATCAGCTTTTGACTTCAGCATGGAACTTGTATCTTATTCTCTCAACTTCCCAACACATATTAGAATGCGTCGACCCGATTCTCGTTGCTCAAGTTATGACCAGCACAGTGAGAATGTGTAAATAACTATTTATTCAGAAAATAAGCAAAACTCAACTTAACTTCAAAAACCTATTAAAATAAATTAAAATAATATGAGAAGCTATATAAAAGTCTTAGCACAAAGTAAAATATAATGTATTAAAATACACTAATCAAATTTCCCCATACTTTAACTTTTGCTCTCCGAGAAAAACTCTAAATTCAAAATTCAAAACAGAACAGATAAAACAATCACAAAATAGAACATGAAATTTCAAAGTTTTCAGAATCACAAGGGTGCTAGTAAAATTGTCATTTACAGCTACAATAAATATGGTGATAGTGAGTAAATTTCTATGGCAACCAAAGTAAGTAAGAACACAGTTTACCAAAGAGTACATCATAAGCAGCAAGATCCTCACAGGATAAATTTCTCTCAACTCTCAAGTGTTTAGGTTATTGTTTACACTCAAAGCACATCATAAAAATTAGCACTACCATAAGCTTGAAAAGATTCTAACATCCATAATTGAAATACATGCACACAAAGATTAAAATGACTTTTATTCGGGATGTAACATGACCAAGGTAAGGGTGATATAGATCCTAAGGGGTATTAGACTAAAATTTAAATGGTCAAAATAAAATTGAAAAAACTGCGAGAGTTGGGAGTTGAACTAAATGAAACTTCATTCACTTTCAAACAACAACCTTGCAGCTATTTCTATCCTCTTTTCTCTTTTTATTCATTTTTTTCAGAAGGAATATGTATTGTCATTCTTCTTTTATTTTTTCATTTTTTTTACCGTTTTTCCTTTTTCAATTTTCTGCCAACTTTTGAATGAAATATCATAATTATAATTGTTCAACCCCATAAAACTTCAAGCAAGACTCTTTCAGCCTTTTGAATAGGGTGATAACATTGTTTTTCACTTTTATGCTTGTAATGAGTTAAACAAAAAATGGGATAATTAGGCTCAAAGGGGTTTTCAAACAAAGGATGATATTATTTAGGGTTGACTTTTCAGCTAATTGGCTAAAAATAGAACACAAACAATTTACATTTGTCATATCAGTATGTACAAGTAATCAAACAGTTTCAAAAAAGAGTCAGATCAAGTTCTAGAGACTAACATACATGAGTGAAATCGCACAAGAAATAAAGAGATGGATTCTTTTTAATATTATCCATTATTAGGCTCAAAATCTCAAAAAGGTTAATGATCTACCATAAATAATGCACAATTCAGCATTTAGTCATACCTATCATACTAAGAATGCACAACAAATCGATCACATCACACCATAAGTTTTTAACCAATAGAAAAGAGAAATTACTCACACAACACTTGTAACCCAAAAACCAATGAAAAACATGCAATGTTTTTTATTTAAGAAAACAAACAAAAACAATGCAAACGAAATGAAAAAAACAAAGTAAATGGTTCCTTCCCTCACACTTAAGTCACATATTATCCTTAATTAAAGAACATAAATATAAAATAAGAGTGAGAGAAGAGAGGAAAGAACATGCTCGGGCAGTCAAAGTCGATAGATGATCGCATAAGCAACCTTTCCCAAAGAGAACTCTTATACAATATTTTGTTTCAAAGTGGGGCTCTCATGGAGTAGCTTTGGACAATGTCCATTGACCTTGAAATTTTACTGCCTTCGTCTTTTATTTTAGGATCAAAGAAGGATCTTCGATAAGTAAAAGTGTCGAATGAGAACTTGAAAGTGATCTCATTTAGCACAACATCAAGGATCAAAGTATTAAGGGTCTGCCTCACTACTTTTGTTCCCTCTTCTTGTGAGATCCTATGCATACGCATTGATGGGTTAATATCACGAGCGTCAACCAAGGTCCACCCAATTCCCTTATTATGTTCATGAAATAATTTCTCTTCCTGCTTAAGTTCAAGCTTTGATGAATAATATAAATCTCGAGGAAGTGATTTAGACTCTAAAGAAGGTGGTTGTTCAATGGACAGATTGGTTGGGGCAGTCGCGATGTCGAAAGCTTCAGCTACATAAACAAATTCATATGCAGGGAAAATGTCAACCTTCAAGGTAACCTCGATCTCAGCACAAACAAAACAAAAGTTAGTGTAAGTACATGAATCACAATAGTAAGTATCATCAAAGTCTGACAATGATGGGAAATCAGCTGAAAACAAGTCAAAATAAGTATCGTCAACAAACTCATAAAGCAATTCAATGTGAAAAATAAATTTTTCCTCCATGGGATGTTTCATAGCATAAAAAATGTTAAATTTAACAATGATATCACCAAACTCCATAAACATTGTGCCATCACCAACATCAATTTTTGTTTTTATTATTTTCATGAATGGCCTACCTAAAATGATGGGTGCTCTGCTTGACTTAGTGTCTCCTTCCATGTCTATAATGTAGAAATCTGCAGGAAAAATCAAGTTATTAACCATGTATTCTATAAAGGACCAAGATCAAGATTGTTATAAACAGAAGTAGGCATAACATTAATAGAAGCTCCTAAATCCAACATGCAATTTTCGAATTTACTATCTCCAATGGTGCATGGAATAACAAAAGTCCCATGATATTTGCACTTTTGTGGCATGGCCTGAGTGAGAGCTAAGACATTTCACTCAGTTGTAACTTTTTTAGATACAAGCTTGGTCTGAATGAGGGCTGAAACATTTCTTCCCATATTCACTCTCTCCTCCCCTTTCAATCTCCTCTTGTGAATGCATAAGTCTTTTTGAAATTTTTCATATTTAGGAACCTGCTTAATAACATCAAGAAGCAAGATGTTCATCGCTACATTTTTGAATACATCCAATATTTCCTTATCCCTATCTTCCTCATCCATTTTTTTAGTTCATACCACTCTCTATGGAAAAGGAATTGGTGGTACATACTCTTTCTCAACAACAACTTCAAAATCAGGCATGGGCTTAGCTACTTTTTTACTTTTTTGGTGGGTTGATTCAACCTCTTGAACACTTTTTCTAGATCACAATGAAATTGCACTCACATTAGGGCCTTTTGGATTCATTACTATTTGGGCAGGTAGTTGGTTCGACCTTTGATCTTGTTGCATGAAATTCATTGAAGTGGAAAGTTATCTAATTTGTGTCTGCAAATTCTAAATGCTAGAATTTATTCGTTGTTGAAGTTAGAGATTATTTACAGCCATTTGCTTGATAAGGTCCTCTAGTGAAAGTCCATAACTAGTTACTATTGGTGGAGTGTTTTGCAGTGGTGGTAATGGTAACATCAACTGTTGTTGACTAGGTTGTGGATTCCCATATCAAAGGTTTGGGTGGTTCCTCCAATTAGGATGGCACTTGTTAGTGGACAGGTAGGGAATGTTGTACATGTTCTAATTGTTGTCTTGATTGTAAAGGTTTGTTGTGTATGCTTGAGGCAACTTAGTGAACAACTTATCTTGCAGATTAGGATATGTATCAGTTGGGTGCTCATGAGAAGTATAAATACCACACAACTTTGTTGTTTGATCTTTACCCACTGCTAAGTGTTTCACTAAAGAAGCAAGTTCATCAAGTCTGGTTTCTGGAGCCTTGTTGGAAAAAGAAGTCTGAATCTCATCCACATCCTTTGTTTGGACCACATAATTGTTTCTAGTTGTGGACTATTGGGAGTTGAGTGACATGTTCTCAATCAAGGCTTTGGCAGCAGCTAGAGTCTTATTAATAAGTGCTTCTCCACTATAGGCATCTAAATGTTTCTATCCAATGGTAGAAATTCCTCATAGAAGTATTGAATAAGTAACTGCTCAGTAATATGGTGTTGAGGACAGCTGGACACTAACTGTTTGAATCTCCCCCAGTATTCGGCTAATGATTCCATGTCAACCTGTCTAATACCACATATATCTTTTCTGATTGAAGCAACTCTTGAGGCATGGGAAAATATTTCTAGGAACACTATTTTTAGATCATTCCAGCTTGTAATAGAAATCAACTAAAGATAGTATAACCAATCTTTTGCAGCACCCTGTAGTGAGAATGGAAAACTCTGAACTTTATATGATCTTCGATAATTCCTTGAGGCCTCAATGGTGTAGAACGCACAACCTAGAACTATTTTAGATGCCTATGCGTATCCTCGCCTGCAAAACCATTAAATCTTGGCAACAAGTATATTAAACCAGATTTCAATTCAAAAGGTGCAACAACTTCATGATACTCAATACAAAGTGCATTATAATTCAAATATGGTGCATCAAGTTCTCTTAAAGATCTTTGTTCAGCCATATTATAATTAAAAAAACTTTAAATAAGAATAAAACAAATTATGGGAGAACACAAAATCAGAATCACTAGTTGTCATGCATCATGAGTCAGGAATGCAACAATTATGAAAATTCCAACAATATCCCTAATGAGAAAAACAGTTGAAAAAAAATGAAAAACGATTAAAATAAAATAAAATAAAATATGGAAATATCACAAAAAATCAAATAAAATTAAAATAGGACTCTACAAAAAATTTCAGATTTTTTGAAAATATGAAAACGAAAAATTAAAAAAAAATTAAAATAAGGAATTTCATATTTTTATGGGGGAGTCCGCTATTTAGTTCCTAAATATGGGATTTTGATCCTTGATATTTTTCTAATGAATCGACAAAGAATCAGACTAATATGAGATGATTTTTATAAAAATCGATTTTTTACGCTAAAACGCGAAAAGTCCAGAACGTAAGAACGCTAGGGCAAGAATGCTGAAATGCAACAACTATGACTCTAATATTGGTTAAAATTGACAAGAGTCTCCGACAACGATGCCAATTTTATCTGATGTCGCACACGAGTCAAAAACAAGTTTAAAAGTATAGTAAAACAAAAGCGAAACTCGAGTCGTATCGCATGGACTCTTTAATGTTGTAACCAAACGAATGAATAAAAGGGGTTTTTTAAGGTCTAACACTTAAATTGAATATGATTAAAGGTAAAATAAAAATTGATAAATAATCTAATCTACTGTATCGATTTCCTATTTATCATTGCTTCTTATAATTCCAAATCCCTAAGCAGATTTGATCATATTCCACTATAATACCGACTGACAAGCGCAATTGGTATTATGTGATTCATGTTCCAAATTTCCGAATCAAGCAAACAAATTTAAGCTGCCATGAATTAAGCAAATGTGACTTAATCAAACACGATAACAAAAAAAGTTACGTTGACGTGATTACAATTAAGGATCATACAACAATTGAACTTAATAAATTCTATCGTATAAGCATCAATCAAATTAAGCAAATGAGAGCAATCAAATTCATCAAACTAGTTTATAGGAATAATTGAAAAGAAACCGAAATTAAACTGAAATTTATAAATACCTCAAAGTAGAATCCTAAATAACATATCAGCTCTTTAGGAATTAGCACTCCATAGAAATTGTAATCCCTATTCTTATTTCGTATGTTGAATAACCAATCATAAAACTACTATTTTGTTTAAATAGAGCAAGGGAATTCGGTCCTAATAGCAACCAACCTAAAAAATATAAAATCAGCCAAAAAGTAAGTATTTTCTTAAGTCTGGAACTAAAATGAATTATTTGACCCTTCTTCACTCTGAATCAACTTTTTACTTCAACATGAAACTTGTATCTTATTCTCTCAGCTTTCCAACACATATTTGATTACGTCAATTCGATTCTTGTAGCTCATGTTATGACATGCACAACGAGAAGGTGTAAATAACTATTTATTCAGAAAATAAGCACTTATTCAGAAAATAAGCACTTATTCAGAAAATAAGCAGAACTCAACTTAACTTCAAAAACCTATTAAAAGCAATTAAAATAATGTGAGAAAGCCATATAAAAGTCTTAGCACAAAGTAAGAGATAGTGTATTAAAATACACTGATCAAGATCCAAAAAATTGCAAAAGGGAGACATAAAGGATCCAGTTTCACATCGAAATGAGAGGAATTTTGAGGCTGCGCAACTATGGGGCAACATGGTTGGAGAAAGGCTTAAAATAATATGTGTACTACCTATACCAAAAAGATGCATCTTCTTTTTATAGTAAATTATAAAATAACTCCACGTTTAGGTGTGATTTAACAACAAAATTAAAGGAAGAGCATCAATCTTTACCTTCATAGCAACCACCCACTTAGGATCTTTGCTAGAAGAGGTATATGAGGATGGTTAACTATCCTTGTTGATATCTAAAGTGTATGCAATGTGTGAGGGGGAAAGGTTTGTGTAGTTTACATGTGAAGTAATGGAATAGAGAGGTCTGGAACTGGTACGAGTAGATTGTCTTATAGGTTGATGAATGGCATGATATATGTTTTGAAAAGTGATTTAGTCAGTAGGACGAATATAATTAGAGAAGTCAGTTTCAGTGCTCAACTCAATAGAAGGTATGTCATCATTTGTGATCAAGTTAGGTTCTTTGTAGTTTAATGGTCGAGTGTTGGTATTTATGGGTTCATTAGATTTGAATTGTTTAGATGTGTGATTTGGAGTGTTGTTGAGATGGGGAAACTCAAGTTCATAGAATTAAACATTTCTAGAAACTAAGATGGATTTGTTGTGAAAATCTAAGGTAATAAAACCTACCTTATTTGAATCCAAGGAAAACTGCATTGTTTACTTTAGGATCAAACTTGGTCTTCTAAGGCTGGACATTTGATGAGTAACATAAGCAACTGTAATACCTCAAAATTTGCCCCCCTCATTCATGCATTCATTTTTAGGTCATTTAACATTTCATATTGCATTTCATCATGTCAATCGGAATTAGATCCAAGAAGCTTGAATATCATCCAAGACACTTTGTGGGTCCTATCTGGGTGATCAGTCAACACAAGGGAATGGCTTGAGATACTTCCAACATGTTCAAATGGGGTCTATTCATCAGTCAAAACGTTAATCTTGAAGGAGCAAAAGTTTGTTCATGAGCTGTCATGCTCGCTAGGCGAGCAGAATGGGTCGCCTAGCGAGTCCCAAGAAAAGCCACCAGAATCACCTACGCTTAGAGGAATTTATTGAACTGTCATGCTCGCTAGGCGAAGCCCACGCATTTTGAAAATTAAAAAAAAATAATAATAATAATAATAAATAAATAAATAAAATATAACAGAAAAATCTTGGACTTGGACCTCTCTCATTTGAGCCCACAAAGCCACGAAAATCAGGTTATAAATTCTATAAAAAAATTCAGTGGAAGAACCCTAGAGAGATTCTAACTAATTCAGAGCAACCTCCAGAGACTGAAGGGAACTCATCTGCAAAGAACCAATTCCCTCTCATATAAACCCTAAGATTGTTCTGCAAAGCCAACGGTACAATTCAATTTCAATCGATCCTCCCCAATCAGGTATGCCCTATTTCCACTACTTTATACTTTCAACCTGAAATTTCTGAATGTATGAGGTATTATGGGTGAATTTGGAAGAGTGGGTATCGTTAGGTTTTGCATGTGGGCACATGTTTTAGTATGTATGTCATGCCTTGATGTGTGGATCCTTGCCCCCTGACTTTGAATTTTGATACCCTTTTGATGCATGTGTTTGACAAGAGGTTTAGGCCTCCTACACTTGGTTGCTTTTTGTGAGCTCTTTTTGTGAATTTTAATGGCATGATTCATGTGGTTACATTTTGATTTGGGGCAACTCTTGATTGCACCCTATCTTGTCACTCTAACCTGTTTGTTGAGTTTTTTGTGAGGGCTCACATGACTCCTGAAAGGATAGCTTGCTTGGCATTCCATTTTATTTGTGGGATACCATTTGGAGATTTATTCCGATTACCTGTATTGACTTGCTTTCTTTGATGGTGCCAGCTCGAGAGATCTCTGGGTTTCTTATTTCCTTAGCTGTTATTACTTCGGATCTTTATCCGTGTGGTAGACCTCTTGATCCCTTTATCTTTCCCGCATTTTACCGCTTTCTTAGCTGGAAGACCTCAATAGGAGGCAATGTTTTCTTTTGTTTGTTTACTTTTGTGCCCAAAGACCTCCAAAAGGAGGAATCAGTGCTAAAGACCTCCACGAAGAGGAAATTGACGGATAAAAGGGATTAGTAATCAATCCCCCGTTATTCAATGTGTCGTTCTTTATGCTCGCACTACGTGCTGATGCTTCAGAACAAAAGCCCAAGATCTTTTGTCCGGTCAGTCAGTGGAGAGGGTTCCACCTTTCTGAATCCCCACTTTTTGTCATGAGCTCACCCTGTCCAGGGTTAATAGCTATGAGGTCTTATCCTCATTACCCTTTTGATCTGCTCACCCTGACGTTCAATGTCAGTGGTTAAGAGCCCATTTGATTACCTATTCCATGGCTTGTTTGTCGAGGTTGATATGACCCCTCTTGACTAAAGCCCTACCCATGTAGGTTTGAGCCCCCTTGGTGGCATTTTACTTTATACATGTTTGTTTTGTATGGTGTGATCGTCTCCCCATAGGATTGCTAGGCTTCGTATAGTCTCTCGTTTGCATGTCAATTAAGGTAGCACTGTTCCTTCGTCTAGGACTTCCTTTTTTGCATGAGCATTCCTAAAACCCAAACAAACTCATTGATTTTTCTTCTCCTAAGAACACGTTAACTCCTTCTACTACAGGCGAGTAAGTCTCCAAAGGTCGAGCATCCGGTAGATTGCGTAGTAACGTCGTTCATCTAAAAAACACAACCCTTAACCCGTAGTTAGCCGAACTACGATTTGCTCTGATTCTCATTCCAGATGAGATACGTAGGCATAAGACGCGATGTCTTAGCGAGCACACTCCTCTTTAGCCCATAGGCAGCCGAGCTACAAAGACTCTGATTCTCATATCCAGATGAGATATGTATGCAGTGGATACGATATCCGTGCGAGTCATTTTCTTTTGACCCCCTCTTTTAGCAAATAGTACATTAGATAAACCCACACCCTTTAGACAAGAACAACAAAAGTGGATCCCGTAGAGTACTACGGATGCGTAGGGGTGCTAATACCTTCCCTTCGCATAATCGACTCCCGAACCCAAGATTTGGTTGCGAGACCTTGTCTTTTCCTTTCCTTTTTTTCCAGGTTTACTTCGAGCGTTTCCTTTCCCTCCTTTGGGATAAATAACGCACGATGGCGACTCTTTTGTCTTTTCTTTCTCGCCGGTTGTTTTTTCGCATCTCCTTTTTCAGGTTGCGACAGCAACCAAATGTCATAATCAGGTTGAGATCAGGTGCTTCACCAAATAATACTGTTAGAACAAGATTTGGTTCTGCATCTATACCTTGAGTTTTGATGATAAAAATGTTGTATTTGTGCGAGAATAATTTTGGTACCCTAATGGTTTATTATTGTGTAGATTTAACAGCCAGTTCTGATTCTGAATATATGACGTGCAACGTCATCAATTTCTGAATGATGAGTTCAAAATCCACTTTTACGCCAGTTATAAGAAGTTATGAAAGATGTTCAAAGTTGATGTTGCACTGATCTTTTTGCTTCTATGTTGATTTACTCCTGAGAAGCTTCTGAGGAGACGTTATGTTGTTGTTGCAACGTTCTCCCAGTTTATGCTTTTGGACGTGACTCTGATCACCTAACTTTTGAAG
The DNA here is from genome assembly GCF_024323335.1 of Lathyrus oleraceus. Classification (NCBI taxonomy): domain Eukaryota; kingdom Viridiplantae; phylum Streptophyta; class Magnoliopsida; order Fabales; family Fabaceae; genus Lathyrus; species Lathyrus oleraceus. The sequence goes on from NC_066583.1 coordinate 613,167,456, forward strand.
AATGACGAGCTTCTAAAGTTGTGTTACATAGTTGAATATTCTGAAGATCTCAAGCCAGACGATTGAGGTTATCAAGGTTCTGACTGTAGATTCTAAAGATACTGAAGATTTCAAGCCAGACTACTGACATTGTCAAGGTTCTGACCAAATATTCTGAAGTTTCTAAATTCAGCTTTATATTTCTTCATTTCATGTTTCATCAACTTTCATCAGAAGCCAATGAACTTAAAGATAAGATCAAATGGGAGCATGATCAAATAGTACATATTACAAATTGAATATCCTCTTCTCTATCTGATTTTGTGGGCAATGATAGTACTATACATCACATTTATCACTGATTTTATAGGCGAAAGATAATATGCAATATCACTCTTTTCACCATCCAATAGTGGACAATCGCTCTATGAGCTTTCCCCCATTTTCCCTCCAACGGTCTTCTTCTTATGCTATATAAGTGAGACTTGAAGACTTGAAGGAAATTTTGGTGATACGATATTTTGACAAGTCTATTTCTTTGTGAAAAGCTATCATTTGTTTGTACACAGTTTTTCTTTATAGTGTTTGTTTGTCATTTGTGTAAAATCTGCTTGTATAGAAGCAACTTGTAACACACAAAATATTATTCAAACTGTTTGTTTGATTCTTTAAGGAAGTTATCCTTGAGAAGACAAAGAAGGTTATTCTTTGTGAGTCCTTAAGGAGACTAGGGTATAGTTGGATCCTTGAGAAGACAAAGAAGGTTATTCTTTGTGAGTCCTTAAGGAGACTAGGGTATAGTTGGATCCTTGAGAAGACAAAGAAGGTTATTCTTTGTGATTATTGTAGTCTGTTAATTATAGAGAATTAAGTTCTTATGTATAAGGAAAAATCACCTTGGTGGGTGGACTGGAGTAGCTTTGAGTTTCAAGCGAACCAGGATAAAAATACTTGTGTTTTTATCTCTTTGTTAGTAACTTGTTAGTGGTGTTATTGTTTTGGAAAAAGCTTTTGCTTGTAAAACACAATTCAACCCCCCCCCCCCCCCATTTCTTGTGTTTTCACACCTTCAAATACTTCATATGAGGACCTATTATTTAAAAGTGTGGTAGGGATGTGATTGATGAAAAAAATTGCATGTTGCATAGCATATGACCAATAAACTTTCGGTCAGTTGGACTGAAACATCAAGGTTCTGCTGATGTTTAGTATATGGTGGTGCCTTATTTCAACTCTAGAATTTTGTTGTGATGTGCTCACACAACTTCTCTGGTGCAGAATTCCATTCTTCATAACAAGTCTTTAACATGAATTTTGGACCATTATTGTTTCTAATTGTTTTAACAGACTTCTCAAATAGAGTTTTGACCATGTTAATGAATCCTTTTAAACAATTAGAAATGTCTCCTTTAGTTTTCAACAAGATCACTCAAATATATCTACTATGATCATTAAGTATAGTTAGAAAATCCTTAAATCCGTGAACAAATATTGTAGAGAAAGGGGCTCATATATCAACATGTATCAAATCAAAAACTTATTTTGCATTAGAATGACTTAAAGAACAAGGTAGCCTATTTTGTTTTGCCATATTACATACATCACATGATGCTTTAGCTAAAACAAGAATGTAATTATACCTTTTATTCAAAATTCTAGTTCTATCATGAGATAAATGTCCTAGCCTTAAATGCGATAACCTACTAGGATCAATATCAATAATATGAACACTAGGATTCAACTTTACCTAGATGGGTCTTCCTCATAGTTCCTCTTTCCTATATAAAGCACGAGTCATTCTCAAATACTATCATACAGTTATGATCCATAGGCAGTCTTGACAGTGAGATAAGGTTCACATTAAAATCAGGCAAATATGACACCTTATCAAGAACCAACTTATCATGTATTTTCACTCTTTTAATCATATGTGCTTGAATTTGTGACTTATCAGGCAATCCAACATTTATATTGGGAACAACATGATTATATGAAATAAACCAATCAGGTGAATTACATGTATGATTTATTTATCCAGTGTCTAAAATCCAACTATGATCATGATCATTGAATTTGGATTCAAAAGTAGAGTGATTACATATTACTCCTGCAGAATAACAACTACTGCTTTCTCATTTCACCATGTTGGATGTATGTTTTCCTCCATCAATGTTGTGCCTTTCAAGAAGAGCTAGAAAACCATGGTATTGCTCCTGAGTGAGGGACATATTCCCTTCATCATTTCCCTTCATCTTCATATCAGTATTTGTAGCGGTAAATTCATGACCATCAAGTTATGGATAAGCTCAACGTCAATAAAACCAGAGTCGCCACCGCGATTTTATTGTTTCCAAAGGAAAAGGGAAAAGTACGAACAAAACCCAAAGATAACAAGTTTTCAAATAAGGGGGTTGGTTACACAGAGGGAAGGTGTTAGCACCCAAAGTGTCATAGGGAGCCATTTTTATGTGTGTATGTGTTTTTGGTATAAAAGATGTTTGAGAAAAATAGTGTGAGGATGAGAAAATAATTCATTGATTATATTTTTGTGTTTGACAAGACCTTCGGACTTGTGTCTACGTACCAACATAAAAAATGAGAGATCAAAACCTCGTAGTTCGTGGTATCAATTTCAAAATGAGTGGATTGCTTTTAATCAAAATTTAAGTTAAAAGAGGCATAAAGGGCCTAAAAGTTTGAATGGGTGTTAGTTCTTTTTTTTTTTAATTTTAAGTCAATATTTTAAAGTTCATTTACAAATTTGATTATGAAAAAAGATTTAAAAAATTCATTGGCAAAAGGCCAAAGTTTTTAATTTGAAGATAGGTCTAAGTTTGAAATCACAAGCAAAGAAAGTTTTTGAAAGGGGGGAGAGATTTTGAAATTTAAGAAGTGGGAGGAGATGAAGAGACTAATCCTAAGCATAAAATTAAAAGTTAAGAGTTGAAAACATCTGACCAATGGGATGAAATCCAACAGACAAAAATGTCATATAGAAAACCCAATTTCCCTTTGGACCTTGAATCATGCAATTATCAACAACCAATCAACAATATCAGACATCATGAAGATCAAGGCATAAAATAAAGATAACCACATCCAAGCAAGCAATTCCATAGCTAGCAGTCTTCTTTGTCCTCCCAGGTATTAGATGAAATACTCCTCTATTAACTCAGAATAAAGCATTAGATACAAGATCAAAATAATAGTTGTATCAAGACCATATAGCAAATGAATTCAAGTGGATCCCAATACTTGCATCAGATGAAAGCTCAAATCACAATAACTTGGTCTCAGAAATGTTGGCATTGGCCAAATCCTTTTGCATAGGGATGTTGCCTAATCCTAAGTCCCAAAAGTTCAGATCAAACCCAATAGTCCACACAAACATTTTTTAGGGTTTTTGTTGTTTATTAAGTATTTTAAGGTCCTAAGACCACAAGCACGATCAAAATACACAAGCAAATATATACAATCACAATATATGGCTCAAATGAGCAAAGTAAAAATGGCATAAACATAAACAAGTTAAATGGTATGTAAATAACAATGAATGGTAAATGACTTAAATATTAAATTGCATAAAAATAAATGACTTAAAAGTAAATCAATATTAATAAGAATTAGTCAAATGTTAGTCAAGGTTAGTTATATGTTAGTGGTATTTTGTTTTTCAATTGATTAAGTCATTCTTTGGAGAACACTCAACCATCTATTCACAAGCATGGATCCTTGAACCAAGACATCTTCTAAAGGAAGGAAAAAAGGCCAAGTTTCCACACAATACAATGAAAGATGGGAGACTTACAATCTCACTTACTAGAATGCTATGCCTTTAGGGTCAAATTTAGCTCTATGTTAAGCAATCGTAATTGAACTTATGTAGAAGTCACAACTATCTGAGGTCGGGCAATAAAAATTTAGGTGCTAATGCATGTTAGAGATTTGGTATAATTATCCAAACTCCTAAAATATACCACACACTAAAAGAAAAGATCAAAAGGATAGACCTATCTCATCCATAATTGTATTGGTTCATCTAAAACAAGGTTATTGATGAACCAATTAGCCTTAGGATATTGAGATTTCATTGGTCAATGAAAGGGATACGAAAGAATAGAAATGAAGATGAAGAGGGAGGGGAGATGAGAGAAACACAAATTGGTCATGGGAGGAATTTTATCAAATTAAAATCATTCATTCATTTTGGGAGATGAAATATACATTTCGTCAAGCCCCTAAATCCAATTATTTTAACCCAACAAAAGTCAAATCAACCTTGACCAAGACCCAAACAAATAGTCAAACATCACAAGACCATAAAAATGGTTCAACATAATTTTTACACAATTAATCAATTAAAAATCAAAATAAATACATTAAAATTCAAATTAATTTGGTCAAAACCTAAAATCTCTTCAAAACACCAAATAAATGGCCAAGAGATTTATCCTAGGGCAAACAAGGTCAAAGGACATTAGACAAAAAATTTCATGATTTTTGAAAAGTCAGAAGTATTTTTAAATAATTAAAAATATGCACAAAAACATTTAAGTTATGAAAAATATCAAAATTAATCTAAAAAATAATTTTAATTCATAAAATGAAATATAAAAGTATTTTAAGATTTTTGGTGAAAGTCCCATATTTTTTGGATTAAAAATGAAATTATTATGAATTAAACAAAATTAAGCAATTAAATGAAAAATCAGAAAATACAAAAAAACAAGGGCCATCAGATATCCCTCATCAATTGAGGTGTAAATCAGTTGGCCAAGCGCGCGCTTCACACCATACACCTCAGTCAACGCGTCATAGGAATGGTAATCACAAGGAGCGGCCAGGATTAGAACATTTAAACAAGATCTGATGGTTGAGAGGCGTGACAACACACCACAAAAGTTAGGGCTCCGGTCTTCTGGTCCGGTGGACCTCACCGGACTGGTCCACTATTAACCATCACCAAAATAAAAAACAAGGGCACGGATTCAAAGAAAAAATGCCCAGGAGCTCGAATCTGGGCTCAATTTTCTCCAATTCCAAGTATATAAGAAGACACATGGATTTGAATTTTGAGGATCATAACTGAGTTGCTTCGATTTGACCTCAAAGCAACTCAATCTTCTTGCCTACATTGGTAGGACTTCAGCCAACCAAAAATCACAAAGAATAGTGAAGAATTGGGGGAGATTCGAAGAGATGAAAATTCTAAAAAATTACTTTCGAGGGAGCTTAAACCTTGCTTGATCTTGATTCTAATTGTGCTTGGCTTTGTTTCAGAAGCTTGTAGGAAGTGATTAAGATCATAAAATGGCTTGGACTCTTGGAGTTTCAATCTCAAAACAGAATGAGATTTGAAGCTCGATTTTCAAATGAAAACCTTCAAGATTATCCTTTAATGGTGAGAGTTTGGATTGCAGGTTCAAAGCTTGGGCGTGAGGTCCTCAATTCTGAGCATGATGGGTTGTATTTATAGGCCATGAGATTCATTTCCACACACTTCCAAATTTTGCCATTTTTAGAAATTTGCTTGCATGCTTGCATGGGCGTGTGATAGGCCCATCAAGTGATGCTACCAGGTCCAAAAATGCTTGAGAATCATGCTGAAATCATGTCATGTGGTCATGCATTCGAGTTTGAAATGTGAAGGTGAAAACCATCCAATTGGTCCCTTGAAAAGAACCCATGCACAAGTACTTCATTCTTTGGCCAAATGAGGTGATCTTGGACTTTTTGGAAAGGTGAGATCAAGGGGAACAACTTTCATGTTCAACATTTTTCCATTTGAAGCTTGGATCATGATGAATGTTGAGGTGGAAGTTTGGAAAATCAAACATGTTTGAAAATTTTCTAAGTACTAAGTCAAATGTTCACTTCTTCCATCTTGAATAACTTTTGCTATGAACTTCAAATGGAAACATTTACTTCATAAAAGTTGTAGGTCTTTCAAACCTCTTAAATTTGGTCAAAATTTGACCTCATTTGGATTTGGCATGAAGGAGTTATTCATTTTAGAAGTTGAGGAAAATCACTTGTTCAATGGTAATGGCCTAAAATGACCTATAATGTTGCCTCTTGGAACATGCAATTTCAAGTTGACGTTGAACTTCCTCCAAACATAAAAGTTTAAGAGGACATCTTTAATTTTATCATGGAATTTGAATGGATTTTATCTCATACAAAATGAGAAAGTTATGGTCTTGGGAAGTTGACCTCCCAACTAGGGTTCAGACAAAATGACCTATAATCTTTCATCATAAAAAATGACTTTCCAAGCAAAAATAGCTCTAGACTTAAACATGAAAGTTGTTTGTAATGTCATTATGAGTAACATTACGCTTGGAATCATTTTTGTATGACAAAAATTATAGGAGATAGGGTCTAGTTGACTTTCTCTAGTCAACCAACATGAACCATCTATCTAGCTTGACATTCACTTGATTAAAATAAAAGAGGAAAATATTTGAATTTTTTTGGTGAAAGTCCCATATTTTTTTGGATTATAAAATGAAATTGATATGAATTAATTAAAATAAAATGATTAAATGGAAAAATTAGAAAATAAAAAAAACAAGGGTCATCTGATCTCCCTTATTAATTGAGGTGGCAGATCAGATGGCCAGGAGCACGCATTCCACAAGGTCCTTAGTCAAACGTGTTGCATGCATGGTAATTAGATTAGACGCGTGATATTAAAACATTTCAAACAGATGAGATGACCTTAATTGATCCAGCGCACCACCTGAGCCCTAGCTCCGGTCATATTCTCCGGTGAGCACCACCGGTTTGGTCCAAGCTTAACTCAATGGAAATTGAAAAGTGAATAAACTAATTTGAAGGAAAAATGCTCAAGAGCACGAATCTGGCCTCAATTTTCTCCAATCCCAAGTATATAAAAAGATACAGGGATTTGAATTTTGAGGATCATGAACTGAGTTGCTTCGATTTGACCTCAAAGCAACTCAATCTTCTTGCCTACATTGATAGGACTTCAGACAACCAAAAATTAACAAGAATGTTGAAGAATTAAGGGAGAATCGAAGAGATAAAAATTCTAAAAATTCACCTTTAATGGAGCTTCAGATTGGCACGATCTTGCTTTCAATTATGCTTGGCCTTACTTCAGATGCTTGTTGGAAGTGACTAGGATCAATGAAAGGTATGGGCTCTTGGAGTTTCAATCTCAAAACAGATGGAGATTTGAAACTCGATTTTCAAAGAAAATCTTCAAGCTTATCCTTTAATGATGAGGGTTTGGGATTGCAGGTTCAAAGCTTGGGCATGAGGTACTTAATTATGAGCAATGAGAGTTGTATTTATAGGCCATGAGATTGATTTCTACACACTTCCAAATTTGGCAATTTTGTGAAATTCTCTTCGCATGCTTGCATGGGCGTGTGATAGGCCTATCAAGTGATGCAATTAGGTCCAAAATTGAGTGTGAATCATGCTGAAACCATGTTACAAAGCCATGCAATCGTGTATGAAAAGTGGAGGTGGAAATCATCCAAATGGTTCTTCATGTTGCACCCATGCGCAAGTCCTTCATCCTTTGACTAAATGAGATGATCTTGGGCTTTTTGGAAAGGTGATATCAAGGGTAACAACTTTCATGTTGAACACTTTTTCATTTTAAGTTTGGATTATGATGAATTTTGAGGTGGAAGTTTGGGAAATCAAACATATTTGAAAATTTTCTAAGTCCCAAGTCAAATGTTCAATTCTTCCACCTTAGATAACTTTTTCTATGGACTTCAAATGAGAAAAATTTATTCATCAAAGTTGTATCTATTTCAAACCTCTTCAATTTGGTAAAAAATTTGACCTCATTTGGATTTGGTATGAAGGAGTTATGCATTTTAGAAGTTGAGGAAAATCACTTGTTCAATGGTATTGGCCCAAAATGACTTATAATGTTTCCTCTTGGTACATGCATTTTAAAGTTGAATTTGAACTTCCTTCAAACATAAAGGTTGAAGTAGACTTCTTGAATTTGAATGGCTTTCATCTCATACAAATTGAGCAAGTTATGGTCTTGGGAAGTTAACCTCCAAACTAGGGTTTAGACAAAATGACCTATAATCTTTCACCATACAAAATGACTTTACAAGCAAAAATAGCTATTGAATTCAACATAAAAGTTGTTTGTAATGTCATTTTGAGTAACTTTTATCTTGGAGTCATTTTCATATGACAAACATTGTAGGAGATAGGGTCTAGGGAACCCCAGTTTTGACTAGTTGACTTTCTCTGGTCAACCACCATGAACCATCTTGCTAGCTTGACATTATATTGACTTTTGGGACTCATGGAGGATCATATATGTGTAAGATGATGTAAGGTGAAGTATCCCTTGAAATATTTGATTAATTATTGAAGAAACTTGTTGAAGAAGTCACACAAGATACCCAGATGAATTAGGGTTTCCAACGCAAATAAGCTCCAAACTCTTGATGATTTCTTGATCAAAAGACATGCGAAGACCATGGGGATCCATATATGATGTCTAGAGACAATTTGAACCAATTCTTGATTGTGCTCCTTGCATTAAGGGTCTCAAACCCTATATATGAGCTTGATAGAGCATAGGTGAGCATACACATTACCTACAAAAGCAACAAACTATACATTGACATATTTTTGGTATTTTGGTTAGTAAATAATGAAAAAAAAAGTATGATACAATCAAAAGTTCTTGGTGATCTCTCCCGATGCAAACCCAATGAATGAGGGGTAAAGAGGATGCCAAGGTGTGATCCCAATGCTAATGCGTATGATGAGATAGCATGAGGGATCTTAGGGTAAAAATTGGGGTCTTACATATAGGCCGGGTGGATATCCATTACTTGGAAACTAATATAAAAATCACTCAGACCTATCTTGACTGGAAGGTCCACTTCACCAATGATAGTTTTACAAGAACAGTCAAACGCTTTGACAATCACACCACTGTACCTCATAGGGGCGCCTTGATAAGAAAGTATGGACATAGTTGACTTCGTAAGTACATTTAGAGAAGACCCAGTGTCAACCAACACATTGGACAACGCGTCCTCCTTGCAATTCATCGAAATATGGAGTGCCAGATTGTGATTTCTACCTTCCTCAGGAAGCTCTTCATCACAAAAACTTAGATTATTGTAAGAGGTGATGTTAGCAACAATGTGGTCAAACTGATCCACAGTAACATCGTGTTCAACATAGGCTTTCTCTAGCACTTTCTGCAACTCCTCTCTATGTGCCTTAGAATTCATCAACAAAGATATCACCGAAATTTTTGACGGGGTTTAGAGCAGTTGCTCCACCATATTAAACTCACTTCTCTTTATCAACCTCAAAATTTCATCATCATCATTAGTCTTCAACTTGCTGGATTCACCAGAATGACATACTGGAGCACTAACTGGATTTACCACTGGCATATCCACCTTCTTACTGATCGAAATATCCTCTACCTCCTTCGGAAAGACCGTACCGAATACACGACCACTACGGGTCACCTTTGCGATATCAGCTATATTCGCCACAAAATCTGCTACAGGTAACAAAATTTCTTGACCATTCTCCATCATGTTGGCATTATACTGATAAGACACAGCTTTATTGTATGCATATGGGACAGGGCCCGCTAACCGTATTACCAACAGTGATATCGATCTATTAACGATGTTGTTGCTGCTACTATCAAATTGGATTACTACCCGTTCAGGGGTTTTGAACACATGCACGACCATATTGACATCATTTATATCCCTAGACTGTTGAATTTGGATTATATTCTCATCCATCAACTTCTGGATATCTCTCTTGACAATCATATACCCACGGGGGTTCTCACTATAGATTGCACAACCATCACGGTCGTGCTCACAATCACTGATCAAACACAAGGTTCTATGCATCTTCACCAGAGACCTACGGATACGACGTACATCAAAAACTCAGAAATTCCATGGACAACCGCCCACCATGTTGACATTAGCATTACCATGAGGAGGCAATGGATTGGTTTCACATTAGGCGCATAATCCCCAAAGGACACCATCCCACTCTTCACAAGCTTTTGTACTTCGTACTTCAACGGGTAGCAATTCTCAATGTCGTGGCCATGGGCTCCCTGGTGAAAGGCACAACGGAGTTTAGGTTTGAACCACCATGGAAGTGGCTCAGGAATTTGAGGTGGATTTCTGGGTTGAAGTAGGTTCTTGAGAACCAAAGATGGATATAATTTTGCTTAAGACACAAGAATAGAGTCAAAAGAGACCTTCTTCCTCTCGAAATTTTGTTGGTTATTATTGTTGTTATAGTTGGTTCTTTGTTGTGGTTGTTGTTGACGTTGTTGTTGTTGAATCAGAATGGATTAATTGTTGGAATTGTTGGAAAATACAGGAATCACTGAAGAAACTTGATGTTGATGTTGTCGAGGTTGAGAACTCCTTCTAACATGAGGCTTCATCTACCTTCCCGCAGATACTGAATTAGTTTCCCCCTCCATTCTCTTGGAGAAACTACTACAATACTTCTTACTGGACGATGCTTCTTGTAACACCCCGATAAAGATAAGATAATTATTTAAAATAAGTTAATAATATATTTATTAATTTAATTAAATAATTGGATTATTATTATTGGAATTATTATTATTATTGGAATAATAAGTTGGAAAATATATAAAGAGTTCCATTTGGTAAAAAGGGTTTTTCACGTGAAAACCAGAGAAGCGACAGAAGTGAGAAAGAGGCAAAGAGGAAGAGCAAGAGAACGAGAGTTGAAGGAAGGAAAAGCTTGAAGCTCAGAGATTTGCCGGATTAACTCAGGTAAGGGGGGTTTATCGTCGTTTAATGGGTATTATGGGATAACATGTAGTGGGTAGTGATAAACCGTTGATTTTGACTCTGATTAGAATGATGTATGCTGAAATTTGTGAAAATATTGGATGAACGAAATATGGGTTTTAATTGGAGAAATTTGTAAGAATTAGATGTAATAATGTTAGCAATTGTGAAATCGAATAAGGTATGATTCGTGTTAGATGATATGAACGATTACTGTGTAAAATTGGATTGTAGGAGGTTGGATTTGGGAGATCTCGTAGCAGAGAAAACCATAGCAGATCTGGAAAATTGGTTTCTGGTCATACGCGTATGGCACTAGGCAATACGCGTATGAGATGGTCTGGTACGCGTATGGCACTAGGCAATACGCGTATGGATGAGGAAGATGATGATTTTAACGTAGTTTTGTCTCTGTTGGTACACGTATGAGGATGTGATACGCGTAGCATACGCGTATGAGGCAGGCAATACGCGTATGGGATTGGCTGAGAATTGGGCCATACGCGTATGGGACTAGGCAATACGCGTATGGGCAGGATTGTGATGTTTCTGTGCTGTTGTCGTACAGTTTTTGGTTGTTCAGCTGAGTAATGTAATTTAGCTGATGTATGATAGAGTAGGGATCATTTCCCGTTGTTTTGAACAGTATAGTTATTAGTAGAGTGTGCTAATACTGTGATTGATTTTGTGGCATGACATAATATGATTAGGTGATAAATATGTTGATGATGTATGATGGTATGCATAATGTTGTGAATGTGTATATCATGTATGAAATTATGAATGGACTGTTTATGGCTTAGAGTGTGAGCATATGTCCATTGTGGATGATTGTTGATGTTTGCATGACTAAGTGATTTAGCTTGCATATTGTGGCCTTTATGGTGGTAGCTAATTCCCATGGTGAGGAATTAGTGAGTGAGTATTGTGGATTGTTGTTGATGTTTGCATGCTAGGTGATTAGCGTGCATATCATAGCCCTTGGGGTGGTAGCTAATTCCCATGGTGAGGAATTAGTGAGTGAGTCACTAGGTCTCAAATGAGTGGAACTAGTGAGCTTGGTAGCCGTATCTGGATTTGATCGGTGAGGTTGAACTATATGTTCACGAATAGTCGGTACCGCATGCATGGAGTCTCATTGCATAATGTATGTATTGCGTATAATATGAATGGATGTGTTCCAATATTATACGTGTTGTTTTGTTTGGTGTTGAGTATGATTATGATTATGAGTTGATGTTGCCATTGCTGAATGTGTGATCTGATTAGGGTGATGATATGTGTTAGATTACTTAGCATTACATGATATTTTATAATGCTTATTATATCGATTGAGGAACTCACCCTTACAACTATGTTTCAGGTAACGAGCAGTGATTGAGTAGAAGCTAGTCCTTGGAGTCTAGTGTAGTTCCTTAGTGGGTCATGCTCTGGTAGATGTAACATCGGGATGGGATGTTTTACTATGTTTTCATTTGGTTGTTGCACAACTTTACATGTAATGTGTTACATGGTTTGACTGTTGTTAGTTTTTATCCGCTGCGTATTATGCAAATGTTTTGTTTTGACTAAATAAATGAGCATGACAGGATATTTTGGAAAATGGTGTGAAGTGTCAAGTGTGACACCCTGAAATTGCATATCTACTCTGATTTATATTTTGTTGTTTTAATTAATTATTGGGGTATTTTAGAAGGGTGTTACATTAGTGGTATCAGAGCCTGGTTGGTCGAGTCGAGTCGTAATTATTCTGTTTCCCTGTACGTGATAGGTGTTGTGTAACCCTATCAGTACTTATTGTTTTAGCTTGTTGGGTTTACAGAATAGAGATGGCTGGAAGAGGTAGAGATGATGCTGCGATTGCTGAGGCTCTGGGTATGCTAGCTGGAGTACTTGGAGGAAATCCGAATGTTGTGGGACTGGGAGCTGCTCGTCAACTGAGTGAGTTCCAGAAGAACAATCCTCCAATGTTTAAGGGAGCATACGATCCAGATGGTGCTCAGAAGTGGTTGAAGGAGATCGAGAGGATCTTCCGAGTGACTGAGTGTGCCGATAACCAGAAGGTCAGGTTCGGTACGCATATGCTGTCAGAGGAAGCAGATGATTGGTGGGTTGCTACCCGCACTGAGTTGGAAGCAGCTGGGAATGCTGAGATCACTTGGGCGGTGTTCAGAGAGAGATTCCTGAGGAAGTACTTTCTAGAGGATGTCAGAGGAAAGAAAGAGATAGAGTTCTTAGAATTGAAGCAGGGCAACCGGTCTGTTACTGAGTATGCTGCTAAGTTCACAGAGCTGTCGAAGTATTACACTCCCTATAATGAGGCTACTGGGGAATTTTCGAAATGTGTGAAGTTTGAGAACGGGTTACGTCCCGAAATCAAGCAGGCTATTGGGTATCAACGGATTAGAGTGTTTTCTGACTTGGTGGACTGCTGCAGGATTTTTGAACAGGATACCAAGGCTAGAGCAGAGAGCTATCAGCAAAGGGTTGATAGGAAAGGCAAGAATCAGAATGATCGTGGGAAACCGTATGCAGCTGGCAAAGGTTTCCAGAGACAGAGTGGGATGAAGAGGCCTAGTGGGGGAGACTCCAGTGCCCCTGCTAAGTGTTACAGATGTGGTCAGGCTGGACATCATATCCATGAGTGTACCAGTACTGAGAAGAAGTGTTACAAGTGTGGAAAAGGTGGTCACTTGGCTGCAGAGTGCCGGTTGAAGATTGTGACTTGTTTCAACTGTGGAGAGGTGGGTCATATCAGTCCACAGTGTCCTAAGCCGAAGAGAGAGAACCAGTCGGGAGGCAAGGTCTTTGCTTTATCGGGTTCTGAGACTTTTGCAGATGATCGTTTGATCCGAGGTACGTGTTATATTAATGGCTTTCCCCTTGTAGCTATTATTGACACAGGTGCGACTCATTCCTTTATATCTTTGGATTGTGCTGTGAAATTTGAATTAGAGATATCTGAGATGCATGGGAGTATGGTGATTGATACTCCTGCGAAGGGTTCAATGATTACTACTTCAATTTGTTTTAATTGTCCTTTGAGTATTTTTGGTAGAGACTTTGGGATGGACCTTGTGTGTCTTCCACTAGTGCAGATTGATGTTATCCTGGGTATGAACTGGTTGGTGTTTAACCGAGTTCATATCAACTGTTTTGATAAGACTGTGATCTTTCCTGAGATTGAGGAAGGAAAGAGTTTGTTTCTATCAGCAAGGCAGGTGAATGAGGCAGTAACAGATGGGGCAGAGTTGTTTATGCTGTTAGCGACTTTGGAGGCTAAAGATAAACTGGTGATTTGCGATCTAGCCGTGGTGTGTGATTTTCCTGATGTGTTTCCTGAAGAAGTGAATGAATTACCGCCAGAGCGTGAAGTTGAGTTCTCGATTGATTTGGTACCTGGTACTAGGCCGATATCGATGGCTCCGTACCGTATGTCTGCTGTTGAGTTAACTGAATTGAAGAGTCATCTGGAAGATCTGTTGGATAAGAAATTTATTCGTCCGAGTGTGTCACCGTGGGGTGCACCAGTGTTATTGGTTAAGAAGAAAGAAGGTACTATGAGGTTGTGTGTGGACTACAGGCAACTGAATAAAGTGACGATCAAGAATCGGTATCCTTTGCCGAGGATTGATGATTTGATGGATCAGTTGGTTGGTGCGAGTGTGTTCAGCAAAATAGATTTGAGATCTGGGTATCATCAGATACGTGTGAAAACTGAGGATATTCAAAAGACTGCTTTCAGAACAAGGTATGGACATTATGAGTATTCTGTAATGCCTTTTGGTGTGACTAATGCGCCTGGGGTATTTATGGAGTATATGAATAGGATTTTCCATCCGTACCTAGACAAGTTTGTTGTGGTGTTTATTGACGATATTTTGGTGTATTCGAAATCTGAAGAAGAGCATGCTGAACATTTGAGAGTGGTTTTAGAGGTTCTACGAGAAAAGAAGTTATTTGCTAAACTGGCTAAGTGTGAGTTTTGGTTAGAAGAGGTTAGTTTTCTTGGTCATGTGATTTCAAGAGGTGGTGTTGCTGTTGATCCTTCTAAGATAGAAGCGGTATCTAAGTGGGAAGCTCCGAAGTCAGTTTCTGAGATAAGGAGTTTTCTTGGACTTGCAGGTTATTATAGGAAATTCATTGAGGGATTTTCTAAGTTGGCATTACCGTTGACGATGCTGACTAGAAAGGGGCAAGCGTTTGTTTGGGACTCAAAGTGTGAAGAAGGTTTCCAAGAGTTAAAGAGAAGGTTAACTACTGCTCCTATTCTGATATTACCGAGTCCATCGGAACTATTTGAGGTTTACTGTGATGCTTCATTGTTGGGTTTGGGTGGTGTGTTGATGCAGAATAAGCAGGTTATAGCTTATGCTTCGAGACAGCTGAAGGTTCATGAGAGGAACTATCCGACACACGATTTAGAGTTGGCAGCTGTGGTATTTGTTCTGAAGTTATGGAGGCATTACTTGTACGGGTCAAGATTTGAGGTTTTCAGTGACCATAAAAGTTTAAAGTATTTGTTTGATCAGAAAGAGCTGAATATGAGACAGAGGAGATGGTTAGAGTTTCTGAAGGATTATGACTTTGGTTTGAATTACCGTTCGGGTAAAGAAAACGTAGTGGCTGATGCATTGAGTCGGAAATCATTGCATATGTCTATGTTAATGGTTAAGGAATTGGATTTAATTGAGCAGTTTAGAGACTTGAGTTTGGTGTGTGAGAGTACTCACAATAGTGTTAAATTGGGAATGTTAAAGTTAACGAGTGGTATTCTGGATAATATTAGAGAGGGCCAGAAATCCGATGTGCTTTTGGTTGATAAGTTGACTCTAGTGAATCAAGGTCAAGGTGGTGAATTCAGAGTTGATGAGAATGGTGTGTTGAAATTTGGTAATCGAGTGTGTATTCCGGATGTTACCGAACTGAAGAAGAGCATCCTTGAGGAAGGACATCGTAGTGGCCTGAGTATTCATCCTGGAGCTACGAAGATGTATCATGATTTGAAAAAGCTATTTTGGTGGCCGGGAATGAAAGGAGAAATTGCGAGTTTTGTTTACTCTTGTTTGACTTGTCAGAAGTCGAAGATTGAGCATCAGAAGCCGTCTGGGCTAATGCAACCGTTGGCTATTCCAGAGTGGAAGTGGGATAGTATCAGTATGGATTTTGTGTCTGGTTTACCGAGGACAATTAAGAATTTTGAAGCTATTTGGGTGATTGTTGACAGATTGACGAAATCGGCTCATTTCATTCCGATCAGAATGGATTATCCGTTAGAGAGATTAGCCGAGTTGTATATTGAGAGAATTGTAAGTTTGCATGGTATTTCGTCGAGTATTGTTTCAGACAGAGATCCTAGATTTACATCGAAGTTTTGGGAAGGTTTGCAGAGGGCTTTGGGAACTAAGCTGAGATTGAGTTCTGCATATCACCCGCAGACTGATGGTCAGACTGAGAGGACGATTCAGTCACTAGAGGATCTTTTGAGGGCTTGTGTTTTGGAAAAGGGAGGTGCTTGGGATTGTTATTTGCCTTTGATTGAGTTTACCTACAACAATAGTTTTCATTCGAGCATTGGTATGGCACCGTTTGAAGCTTTGTATGGTAGGAGATGTCGGACACCTTTATGTTGGTATGAGTCCGGTGAGAGTGCTGTGATTGGACCGGAGATTGTTCAACAAACTACGGAAAAGATTAAGATGATTCAGGAGAAGATGAGAATTGCTCAGAGTCGTCAGAAGAGTTATCACGACAAGAGGAGGAAGTCACTTGAGTTTCAAGAGGGAGATCATGTGTTTCTTCGTGTCACTCCGATAACTGGGGTTGGTCGAGCTTTGAAGTCAAAGAAGTTGACACCTCGATTTATTGGTCCTTATCAGATTTTGGAGAGGATAGGGGAGGTAGCCTATCGTATCGCTTTACCGCCGTCACTTGCGAATTTGCATGAGGTTTTCCATGTGTCTCAGTTGAGGAGGTACATTCCTGATCCGTCGCATGTGGTCCAAGTGGATGATGTACAGGTGAGAGATAACCTGACTGTTGAAACATCACCTATGAGGATCGAGGATCGAGAGTTGAAGCAGTTGCGGGGTAAAGAGATTGCCTTGGTGAAGGTAGCTTGGGGAGGACCAGCAGGTGGCAATGTGACTTGGGAACTTGAGAGTCAGATGAAGGAGTCTTATCCAGAGTTATTCGCTTGAGGTATGTTTTCGAGGACGAAAACTCTTTTAGTGGGGGAGAGTTGTAACACCCCGATAAAGATAAGATAATTATTTAAAATAAGTTAATAATATATTTATTAATTTAATTAAATAATTGGATTATTATTATTGGAATTATTATTATTGGAATAATAAGTTGGAAAATATATAAAGAGTTCCATTTGGTAAAAAGGGTTTTTCACGTGAAAACCAGAGAAGCGACAGAAGTGAGAAAGAGGCAAAGAGGAAGAGCAAGAGAACAAGAGTTGAAGGAAGGAAAAGCTTGAAGCTCAGAGATTTGCCGGATTAACTCAGGTAAGGGGGGTTTATCGTCGTTTAATGGGTATTATGGGATAACATGTAGTGGGTAGTGATAAACCGTTGATTTTGACTCTGATTAGAATGATGTATGCTGAAATTTGTGAAAATATTGGATGAACGAAATATGGGTTTTAATTGGAGAAATTCGTAAGAATTAGATGTAATAATGTTAGCAATTGTGAAATCGAATAAGGTATGATTCGTGTTAGATGATATGAACGATTACTGTGTAAAATTGGATTGTAGGAGGTTGGATTTGGGAGATCTCGTAGCAGAGAAAACCATAGCAGATCTGGAAAATTGGTTTCTGGTCATACGCGTATGGCACTAGGCAATACGCGTATGAGATGGTCTGGTACGCATATGGCACTAGGCAATACGCGTATGGATGAGGAAGATGATGATTTTAACGTAGTTTTGTCTCTGTTGGTACGCGTATGAGGATGTGATACGCGTAGCATACGCGTATGAGGCAGGCAATACGCGTATGGGATTGGCTGAGAATTGGGCCATACGCGTATGGGACTAGGCAATACCCGTATGGGCAGGATTGTGATGTTTCTGTGCTGTTGTCGTGCAGTTTTTGGTTGTTCAGCTGAGTAATGTAATTTAGCTGATGTATGATAGAGTAGGGATCATTTCCCGTTGTTTTGAACAGTATAGTTATTAGTAGAGTGTGCTAATACTGTGATTGATTTTGTGGCATGACATAATATGATTAGGTGATAAATATGTTGATGATGTATGATGGTATGCATAATGTTGTGAATGTGTATATCATGTATGAAATTATGAATGGACTGTTTATGGCTTAGAGTGTGAGCATATGTCCATTGTGGATGATTGTTGATGTTTGCATGACTAAGTGATTTAGCTTGCATATTGTGGCCTTTATGGTGGTAGCTAATTCCCATGGTGAGGAATTAGTGAGTGAGTATTGTGGATTGTTGTTGATGTTTGCATGCTAGGTGATTAGCGTGCATATCATAGCCCTTGGGGTGGTAGCTAATTCCCATGGTGAGGAATTAGTGAGTGAGTCACTAGGTCTCAAATGAGTGGGACTAGTGAGCTTGGTAGCCGTATCTGGATTTGATCGGTGAGGTTGAACTATATGTTCACGAATAGTCGGTACCGCATGCATGGAGTCTTATTGCATAATGTATGTATTGTGTATAATATGAATGGATGTGTTCCAATATTATACGTGTTGTTTTGTTTGGTGTTGAGTATGATTATGATTATGAGTTGATGTTGCCGTTGCTGAATGTGTGATCTGATTAGGGTGATGATATGTGTTAGATTACTTAGCATTACATGATATTTTATAATGCTTATTATATCGATTGAGGAACTCACCCTTACAACTATGTTTCAGGTAACGAGCAGTGATTGAGTAGAAGCTAGTCCTTGGAGTCTAGTGTAGTTCCTTAGTGGGTCATGCTCTGGTAGATGTAACATCGGGATGGGATGTTTTACTATGTTTTCATTTGGTTGTTGCACAACTTTACATGTAATGTGTTACATGGTTTGACTGTTGTTAGTTTTTATCCGCTGCGTATTATGCAAATGTTTTGTTTTGACTAAATAAATGAGCATGACAGGATATTTTGGAAAATGGTGTGAAGTGTCAAGTGTGACACCCTGAAATTGCATATCTACTCTGATTTATATTTTGTTGTTTTAATTAATTATTGGGGTATTTTAGAAGGGTGTTACACTTCTTCCTTAGACAGACGTCCTTCACGGACTCCCTCCTATAACCTCATCCCCATGTTTACCATTTCGGTAAAGTCACTGGGGACACTAGCAATCATACATTCGTAATAGAACGAACTCAGGGTCTTCAGGAAAATCTTCGTCATCTCTTTCTCTTCCAATGGAGGATTAATTTGGGCAGCAAGTTCCCTTCACCTCTGAGCATACTCTTTAAACGTCTCTTTCTCTTTCTGAGACATAGACCTCAGCTGGTCTCTATCAGGTGTCATATCAACGTTGTATTTGTACTGTTTCACAAAAGCTTCACCCAAATCATTGAAAGTATGGACACTTGCATTGTCTAACCCCATATACATCCTCAGAGAAGCACCAATCAAACTATCTTGGAAGTAGTGAATTAGTAACTGATCATTATCAGTTTGGGTCGACATCTTTTTGGCATACATAACAAGGTGGCTTAATGGACAAGTGTTTCTCTTATACTTTTCAAAGTCAGGGACTTTGAACTTCATCGGGATCTTCACATTCGACACTAGGCAGAGTTAGCATCACTCTTACCAAACAAGTTTTTTCCTCTCAATGTTTTCAACTCCTTTCGCAGCTCAAGGAACTAATCCTTCATTTTATCCATCTTCTCATATACATTTGGGCCCTTAGATGGTTCAGAATGGTCTATGGTGTCCTCAACATGAGGCAAAGTATGAACAACTGGAGGAGGCATAGACATGACCAGGCTAGATGCCGGGATAGAGACAAAGGTAGGTGCAAACCCTTTAGACATAAAATTTGGTGGCATTTCCCAAGGGAATCCAGCAGGCATGGATGGACCATATTGGCTAGCAGTGACGGGAACGGTTGAAGCAACAACCTCATAAATGACAGTCCTCCGGGGAGGAGTTGCGGGAGTTGGTGAAGACTGATTTTGTGTAGAAAGAACAGACTCCTTCATGGCAGTCAACCGTGCAATCTCATCCTTCAGCTCTTTATTCTCTTGTTCCAAATGTTCCATGATCTTGGGTTGATTGGCACGAGTGTTGTATCGGCGAGTCAGCTTGGCTTAAGCACATAAGAATAACTGATAAGACATCTGGCAGAAGAAAACCTGTTATGCAAATGATGCATGAAATGCAATGTTTTTGTTTGTTTTTAATTCCAACGAACACATGAAGTTCTATTTGCAAATATATTCAAATAATAATAGTAATGACAATTTGATTGACCATAAAAATATCTTTTTATTCATAAAAATTGGAAGAATTACACTGAGTACAATTTCAGAAACCAAAAGTACAAATACAAGAGAAAAGGAAACTAATCATCCTAAGGATCCCCTAGCAACAATGTCAAATGATCTGGCTACGGGCGCATACTTCCTTCGGATGCGTCAAATCTCAGACTCAAAAGATGTCTTCATCTAAGCCTTCTCAAGGACAAGCTGATCAACAATCTTCTTCCAAGCACCGGAAGGTTGAGGCATACTAGAGGAAGATGGACCCTCTGGCTCTATCTGTCTCTTCACTGCTCGATCTTCAAGAAGTTCAATAAGCGCGTCTTTGTCTTTCGATTCAAGCTGCAACTCCTCATGCTTTCGGCTCAAAGCATGGAAATGCTCTTCCCACATGTCCTTCTCTTGCTTCATCTTGGCGAGTGCATCTTCCAAATCCTCTATATCTTGGTAACGGAAAGTTGATGGCTAAGTGTTAGATGCCCAAAAGTGCTTATTAGAGCTATCATATGTGGGCATCTTTCACTCTTTTTCCTTGCTAAAACTGTCAAAACCACATTTGTTTTACATGGAATGCATTACATTGATAAACAAGCTTGGTGCCTTTGATTTGTGTGTTATTGTGCAGGAAAGACATGAACTAATTGAAAATAAAGACACAAGAAAATTGGCAAAGGAACCAAAGAATACAAGCATTTCATCAGCCTGCTCGCTAGGCGAGGCTGTGGCGAAGCATTGGTTCGCTAGGCGAGTTCCAGGCGAACAGCTCCAGTAAATTGTCAAATTAATTCGCTAGGCGAGCTGAAGGCGAAGGTGGTAGCGAGTTCATTCTGTTTTGGTGAAAAACGCAGCCAGCACTCACTCGCTAGGCGAACCTCTAGCGAGTCCCCAGCGAGCATTCCAGTAGCAAAACCTCTCAACCTCGCTGGGGCGAAGGTTGAAGCGTGTCCTTCGCTAGGCGAAGGTATGTTCGCTAGGCGAACATGACAGTTCAGCAGGCCCTGTTTTCTCTGGGCGTAGGGGCCTTTTGTGCCCATTTTAGACCCTCGCTAGGCGAGCCATTCTGCTCGCCTAGCGAACATGACAGCCCAGCAGTGGTCTATAAGTAGCAGGTGCCACTTTTGAGCACCATACCTCATTTTTACCAACTTTTTCCACTTTTGTACTTTCTTCTAGATATTTTTGCAGCATTGTTCTTGGGATCTTTATGCCCTAGTTTTCATTTTCTCTTCATCTTAGAACCATCTTCTACAAAAAGAAGGTGGATTCCCATCCAACTTCGATTATCCGACTTGGATGTTGATCAACCTTCTTTCCTTACTTGCCGACCAAGCTACCATGAAAATGAGTAGCTAAGTCATCCATTTGTCAAGGTTAGATGTAGGTGATTACTAGCTTTGTGTGTAAATGTAAGGATCCTCATATGTAAACTCTTTAACGGTAAATATATGATGAAAACTTTGTTTCTATTTAAAACTCTTTGTGTTGGTTTATGATCGAGAGATGTTTACCGACTCTTGACCTAGGTTTTCATCCAAACTTGTTTGTTAGCTAGAGATAGTAACGAATGATTTTGTTCACCATAAGGTTGAACCAAAAAGTTGTCATTTTGATAGATTGTGTTCGAGAGAAACAATGGATCAAAATGGCAAAACTCACAATATGTGTTCGAGAGAAACATATTGAGAGGACTTTGTGAAATGATTTATCATCTAAAGGAGTTTATAAGATTGTTGACCGAGCAAATACATGCAAAGTGATCATTGAACCCTAACTTTGACAATATTTCTCATTTAATCAAACCATAACTTTTACCGCAATTTATTACTTTTTATGCAAGATAACTTGATTAAAACCAAAACCCTATTGTTACATTGAGCTAAGATTAATACAACCATCGAACGGCGGTGATATCTTACAATCCCTGTGGATACGATAACAAAAACCCGACACGAAATATACATCTCAACACTAAGCCACAACCAAAGACATAGGTCTCTCACAAGCATACGACATCTTCAACTCCAAAGCTCTTTTCTTCACCCAAGTAGTGTAAGCTTCCAAAGCTACACAGTTGCACGGACCAAGCTCGGATATTCCTTTCCTATGCATACTATGCCAAGCATTTATTATCTTCCGCTTCAAATGTTAGGGATCTTTACCCTCTTGATAGAAAAGACCTTCTAACTGAGTTTTATTAGGTTTGTCTCTCAAGGGGAACCCAAGTTGACGACGAGCCAAACAGGGTTGTAGTTGATTCCTCCTTGTGTACCAATGAGGGGAACATTAGAGAATTCACCACAACTATCAATAATATCCACACTACTCAATGCAGAATCATACCAAACAATATCATCATTAGTGAGAGACATAAGTCTCTAGGACCACCTTAGACATTGCTTGTTCTCCAAGAAAGCAGACGTCTGAGGCAAGTGTAAAATAAACCACTTGTATAGAAGAGGAACACAACAAACAATAGTCCCACCACCTTTAGAATTCCTCAAATGCAAAGAAAAGTACATGTCACCCAACATAGTAGGAACAGGATTCCTAATCAAGAAGATTCCAATGGCGTTAACATCAATAAAACCATCAATGTTAGGGAACAAAGCCAAACCATAGATGAGTAATACAAAGATGGCTTCAAAAGCGTCCATACTAACGTCTTGAGCAAAGACAATAGCTTTCCCTATGAGAAGCTCAGAAGTCATACCAAACATTCCTCCTTTTCTCATCCAATGAGCCTCAATCTCAGACTTCTTCAAATGAAGAGTTTCAGCTATGATATGAGATCTGGGAATCTCCTCTAATCCACTAAAAGGCACCTTATCAAAAACGGGTATTCCCAAGAGATGGGCATACTCCTCTAATGTAGGCATAAGCTGATAATCGAGAAAAGAGAAGCAACGGTAGAGAGGATCATAGAACTGAACCAAAACACTCAAGAATCCTTCAACCACATCAGCAGATAATACAGACAAAAGCTTCCCATGATGTGCTTGAAGTCCAAGGGATATAATACAAAAGATGATAACTTCCTTAGCTCTTTTAAATCAAGACATCTAAAATTGTACTTCTTAGTGTTCATTCGTCCACAATCCATGGTTTGAAAATATTTGCAAATAAGACCTTAATTCCTTGAAATTTATTTTTTTGTGATGAATGTTATGACGTGCATGAATGCATGAATACAATAATCACAAACAAGGGATCATACACAAGGCAAACACATACAAAGGTCAAGGGATGGATCAAGTCATCATCAAGATCAATCATCCATTTGGGTGGATTATGGTTTCCACCTTATCAACACCCAAGTTCCATTGATATTGACAAGACATGATCGGATCAACCAAGAATCAAAGGGTTTGTTGTGAGTCACGAGCATGGAGTCAGGTTAAGAACCATCCCAAAGGAGTGTACTAAGGATAAAAACATGTAGATCATGTTCTAAAAAGTTCCCAGAGTCTTAATTCCATCTATCGGATATTATAGGTTAGGATGACTGACTCATCAACCCATGTTATTCTCAAGAGATCTCATTTGAGTGTAGTATCGGGTAACAACCATTTTCAGGTCTACACCTGAACAGTCTCCACACTATGTCCTATATAGGCCAGGTTGGGTTAAATGTTCTATGGTTCTCAGCTTCTCGGACCCCAAATCAGAGAAAGTAACACCTAACCACAAATAACTTGTGTGACATCAATAACTCCAAAAGGGTTTCCACTTAGTAGATGGGTCTCAATCCAACTTGTTAAGGACTACTCCACACAAGTTGAACATGACTATACCATCCTCATATCTTAATTGCACTTAAGTTCGGGTTAGAACTTATCTCACCACTCAGAGATCATCAAGCACAACAGACAGATTATATCATACAAACAAGTATACAAACATCAAATATACAATTATATACACATAAAAAAGTAGGTTAAACCCACTGAGGACTACTCCCCAGCAGATTCGCCACATAATTTCTATAGCGGTAAATTCATGATCTTCAAGCTATGGATAAGCTCAACGTCAATAAAACCAGAGTCGCCACCGCGCTTTTATTGTTTCCAAAGTAAAAGGGAAAAGTACGAACAAAACCCAAAGATAAGAAGTTTTCAAATAAAAAATAATAAAATGCCAGAGACTATAGGTAAGGGGGTTGGTTACACATAGGGGAGGTGTTAGCACCCAAAGTGTCCTAGGTACTCCTAGGGAGCCTTTTTTTATGTGTGTATGTGTTTTTGGTATAAAAGATGTTTGAGAAAAATAGAGTGTGAGGATGAGAAAAGAATTCATTGATTATATTTTTGCGTTTGACAAGACCTTTGGACTTGTGCCTACGTATCAACATAAAAAATGAGGGATCAAAACCTCGTAGTTTGTGGTATCAATTTCAAAATGAGTGGATTGCTTTTAATCAAAATTGAAGTTAAAAGAGGCATAAAGGGCCTAAAAGTTTGAATGGGTGTTAGTTCTTTTTGTTTTTTTTTTTAATTTTAAGTCAATATTATTAAGTTCATTTACAAATTTGATTATGAAAAAAGATTTAAAAAATTCATTGGCAAAAGGCCAAAGTTTCTAATTTGAAGATAGGTCTAAGTTCGAAATCACAAGCAAAGAAAGTTTTTGAAAAGGGGGAGAGATTTTGAAATTTAAGAAGTGGGAGGAGATGAAGATACTAATCCTAAGCATAAAATTCAAAGTTAAGAGTTGAAAAGATCTGACCAATGGGATGCAATCCAACAGACAAGGATGTCATATAGAAAACCTATTTTCCCTTTGGACCTTGAATCAAGCAATTATCAACAAACAATTAGCAATATCAGACATCATGAAGATCAAGGCATCAAATAAAGATAGCCACATCCATGCAAGCAATTCCATAACTAGCAGTCTTCTTTGTCTTCTCAAGTATCAAATGAAATACTCCTCGATTAACTCAGAATAAAGCATTACACACAAGATCAAAATAATAGTTGTAACAAGACCATATAGCAGATGAATTCAAGTGGATCCCAATACTTACATCATATGAAAGTTCAAATCACAATAACTTGGTCTCAGAAATGTTGGCATTGGCCAAGTCCTTTTGCCTAGGGAATGTTGCCTAATCCTAAGTCCAAAAGTTCAGATCAAACCCAACAGTCCACACAAACATTTTTTAGGGTTTTTGTTGTTTATTAAGTATTTTAAGGTCCTAAGACCACAAGCACAATCAAAATACACAAGCAAATATATACAATCACAATATATGGCTCAAAGGAGCAGAGTGAAAATGGCATAAACATAAACAAGTTAAATGGTATATAAATGACAATGAATGGTAAATGACTTGAATATTAAATTGCATAAAAATAAATAACTTAAAAGTAAATCAATATTAATAAGAATTAATCAAATGTTAGTCAAGGTTAATTATATGTTAGTGGTATTTTGTTTTTCAATTGATTAAGTCTTTCTTTGGAGAACACACAACCGTCTATGCACAATCATGGATCCTTGAACCAAGACATCTTCCAAAGGAAGGAAAAAAGGCCAAGTTTCCAGACAATACCATGAAAGATGGGAGACTTACAATCTCACTTACTAGAATGCTATGCCTTTAGGGTCAAATTTAGCTCTATGTTAAGCAATCATAATTGGACTTATGTAGAAGTCATAACTATATGAGGTCGGGCAATAAAAATTTAGGTGCTAATGCATGTTAGATATTTGGTATAATGAACCAAACTCCTAAAACATACCACACAATAAAAGAAAAGATCCAAAGGATGGACCTATCTCATCCGTACTTGTATTGGTTCATCTAACACAAGGCTATTGATGAACCAATTAGCCTTAGGATATTGAGATTTCATTGGTCAATGAAATGGATGGGAAAGAATGGGAATGAAGATGAAGAGGGAGGGGAGATGAGAGAAACAAAAATTGGTCATGGGAGGAATTTTATCAAATTAAAATCATTCATTCATTTTGGGAGATGAAATGTACATTTCATCAATCCCTTAAATCCAATGATTTTAACCCAATAAAAGTCAAATCAACATTGACCAAGGCCCAAACAAATAGCCAAACATCACAAGACCATAAAAATGGCTCAACATAATTTTTACACAATTAATCAATTAAAAATCAAAATAAATACATTAAAATTCAAATTAATTTGGTCAAAACCTAAAATCTCTTCAAAACACCAAATAAATGACCAAGAGATTTATCCAAGGTCAAACAAGATCAAAGGACTTTAGACAAAAAAAATCATGTTTTTGAAAAGTCAGAAGTATTTTTAAACAATTAAAAATATGCACAAAAAGATTTAATTCATGAAAAATATCAAAATTAATCCAAAAAATAATTTTAATTCAGAAAATGAAAGAGAACAATATTTAAAGATTTTTTGTGAAAGTCCCAAATTTTTTGGATTAAAAATGAAATCATTATGAATTAAACAAAATAAAGCAATTAAATGAAAAATAGGAAAATACAAAAAAACAAGGGCTATCATATCTCCCTCATTAATTGAGGTGGCATATCTGAGGGCCAAGCGCGCGCTTCACACCATACACCCCAGCCAACGTGTCATAGGGATGGTAATCACAAGGAGCGACCATGATTAGAACATTTAAAGAAGATCTGATGGTTGAGAGGCGTGATAACACACCACCGGAGCTAGGGCTCTGGTCTTCTTCTCCGGTGGACCTCACCGGACTGGTACACCATCAACCATCACCAAAATAAAAAAGAAGGACATGATTCAAATAAAAAATGCTCAGGAGCTCGAATATGACCTCAATTTTCTCCAATTCCAAGTATATAAGAAGATACAGGGATTTGAATTTTGAGGATCATGAATTGAGTTGCTTCGATTTAACCTCAAAGCAACTCAATCTTCTTGCCTACATTGGTAGGACTTCAGCCAACCAAAAATCACAAAGAATAGTAAGGAATTGAGGAAGAATCGAAGAGATGAAAATTCTGAAAAATTACCTTCGAGGGAGCTTTAACCTTGTTTGATCTTGATTCCAATTGTGCTTGGCTTTGTTTCAGAAGCTTGTAGGAAGTGATTAAGATCAGAAAATGGTTGGGACTCTTGGAGTTTCAATCTCAAAACAGAATCAGATTTGAAGCTCGGTTTTCAAATGAAAACCTTCAAGATTATCCTCTAATGGTGAGGGTTTGGATTGCAGGTTCAAATCTTGGGCATGAGGTCCTCAATTCTGAGCATGAGGGGTTGTATTTATAGACCATGAGATTCATTTTCACACACTTCCAAATTTTGCCATTTTTAGCAATTTTCTTGCATGCTTGCATGGGCGTGTGATAGTCCCATCAAGTGATTCTATCAGGTCCAAAAATGCTTGAGAATCATGCTGAAATCAAGTCATGTGGCCATACATTTGAGTTTGAAATGTGAAGGTGAAAATCATCCAATTGGTCCCTTGAAAAGAACCAATGCGCAAGTACTTCATTGTTTGGCCAAATGAGGTGATCTTGAACTTTTTGGAAAGGTGAGATCAAGGGGAACAACTTTCATGTTGAACACTTTTACATTTGAAGCTTAGATCATGATGAATTTTGAGGTGGAAGTTTGGAAAATCAAACATGTTTGAAAATTTTCTAAGTACCAAGTCAAATGTTCACTTCTTCCACCTTGAATAACTTTTGCTATGTACTTCAAATGGAAAACTTTCCTTCATCAAAGTTGTATATCTTTCAATCCTATTCAATTTAGTCACAAATTTGACCTCATTTGAATTTGGCATGAAGGATTTATGCATTTTATAAGTTGAGGAAAATCACTTGTTCAATGGTAATGGCCCAAAATGACCTATAATGTTTCCTCTTGGCACATGCATTTTCAAGTTGAATTTGAACTTCCTTCAAACATCAAAGTTGAACAGGACATCTTAAATTTGATCATGGAATTTTAATGGCTTTCATATCATAAAAAATGATCAAGTTATGGTCTTGGGAAGTTGACCTCCCGACTAGGATTCAGACAAAATGACCTATAATCTTTCATTATAAAAAATGACTTTCCAAGAAAAACTAGATCTATAATTAAACATTAAAGTTGTTTGGAATGTCATTATGAGTAATGTTTCTCTTGGAATCATTTTCACATGACAGAAATTGTAGAAGATAGGGTCTATGGAACCCCAATTTTGACTAGTTGACTTTCTCTGGTCAACCAACATGAACCATCTTGCTAGCTTGACATTATCTTGATTTTTGGGACTCATGGAGGATAATATATATGTTATATGATGTAATATGAAGTATAACTTGGAATATTTGATCAAATGTTAAAGAAACTTGTTGAAGAAGTCACACAAGATACCTAGATGAATTAGGGCTTCCTAGGCAAACAAGCTTCAAACTTTTGATGAATTCTTGATCAAAATGACATGTGAAGACCATAGGGATCCATATATGATTCCTAAAGTCAATGTGAACCATCTCTTGATTTATCTCATTGCATTGAGGGTCTAAAACCCTAGATATGTGCTTGATGGAGCATGGGTGAACACACACACTACCTACAAAAGCAAGAAACTATACATTGACATATTTTTGGTATTTTTGTTAGTAAATAATGAAGAAACAAAGTATGATACAATCAAATGTGTTTGGTGATCTCTCCCAATGAAAACCCAATGAATGAGGGGTAAGGAGGATGCCAAGGTGTGATTCCAATGTTAATGCATATGGTGAGATAGCATGAGGGATCTTAGGGTCAAAATTAGGGTCTTATAGTATTGATCTCTTGAGCATCAGTTCCAACACTATTAGTATATGCATTTCCTATTCATGTTCCCCAGCTGGGCGAATATCCATGCTTCCTATAACAGACATCCACAGTGTGACCATTCTGGCCATAATATGTATAGACATTTTCTTTGAAGAATCCTACTCTACCTCTTCCTGCTTAGATGAATCCTCTTCCCTTGCTGAAGTTTTGATTATTTCTATTACTCTATACAAGATTAGCTAGTACGTCTACTTCTAGATCTTTCACATCAACACGACCACTAGCTATATAATCTTATTGTCTTTCTTCTTGTAGCTTGATTGAAAGGAGTTTGTTGATGGTTGGTAGGGGATCCATTAACATGATTTGAGACTTGACATTTTCATATTGCTCATTCAATCCCGTAAGAAGTTGAATGATTTAATCCTCTTTCTTGAACAATCTTGCATTATGCATGGCTACACAAATGCAAGCAATTGGACATGTGCATCGAGGCATGGGCCTGAACTGATCAAGCTCTTCCCACAGAGCATGCATTTCAGTGAAAAAATATGAAACTTTCAATTCTCCTTGTTTAAAGTTGGAAACATCTTGATACAATGCAGTAATACAAATTTTATCACCTTGTAAGTATTGTTTTTTGAGATCGTTCAAGACATCCTCCGTGTGTTCAATGTAAAGCAAACTTTATGCAATTTATGGTTTCATGGAGTTGATTAACCATGAATGAAACAAATTATTACACCATAGCCATGCAGTGTAATTAAGATCATCTATTGGTGGAACATGGATAAAACCATCCACAAATTTGAATTTGTTCTTGGTGGTAAGAACTCGTTGCATTTGTTTCTCCCAAACATGATAATTTTATTCGCCTTCCGATAGCGACATCACACACATGGTGGTTGTGTTTTCTGATTGATGAATATAACATGGACTGACTACTGCGTCTGCACCTTGATTACCACCATTGTTGTTTCGCCATTGCTAAACCTTCAAGCTCTATGATACAATAACATTAAAACTAAAGTTTGAACAATATAGTGAATGAACTCATCATTTTCATTATTGATCAATGAGTACAAGTCGTGCTTTTATAGAAGCATTGGCTATAAGAGATTAGTTTACAACTTTCATAGAAGAAAAACAAATTACTAACTAACTCCCTAACTAACTTGCAAAGCTTCATACTAGCTAATTAAGATGACTTGTTCAACAAGTCATCTTTCTCATCTTCCTCTATTGTTACGGTTGTTTATGAGCAATCTTTGAATGTTTCAAGATGGCAAGTTAGAATAGGGGAAACCAAACAAATAAGAAGTCTAGGTCCAAGTCCAAAGGGTTTGAAAAGTCAATGTACATGATGCTTCATTTGTCATAAAATCAATCACTTTAAGAAGTACAATCAAGAAACGATGAGCAAAGGATATTTTATTCAAAGTAAAGTTGTTTCAGATGAGAATGATTATGCGAGTGTTGATGCATTAGTGGTAACAAATTTGGAGACTAAAAAATTGGGTCATAGACTTTAGATGCTCTTGTCACATATGTCCAAAGAAGAAATACTTTGAAATTTTGAAAGTAAAAGAAGATAAACTTGTTTGACTCGGTAATAAGAAAGTTTGCAAAAATTCATATTATTACGAACATTTTAGCTAAAAATATATTATGTCTTTTTATACAATGTGAAATATTTGACAATCTTGATGTCTTTTTACACAATGTGAAATATGTTCCATAGCTTAAGAAATATATGTAGTTTATAAGCATGTTTAGTGATTTAAGTTATTGCACTCTAATTTAAGATAGTTAGTTGAAAATTTTGCATAATGTATTAATAATTTTGTCCTAAAAAATATTCTCATTTGACTTTAGTAAATATCACTCTACAATATTACTAGTAATAGAGTAACCATGTACATTGTTTATTATTTTCTACCATGCATTTCTCATCCATGTGCCACTACTATGTTTTTGACTTTTAAGTGTTGACCAAGTAATTATATATTTTTCTGACCATGATCCAATCTCTTTGCGGTATTTTAATTTTAAAATAATTCAAGGACTTGTAAGTAATGTTTTTTTTCATTATTATTACTAAAAAAACATGATTTAATTTGTATCACTAGGTTTGTGTTAACTTGTGTAAGTGCAAGTTAGGAAGTGCTACATCTATCTCGCAATATAAATTAATTACTTTAGTGAGATTATGACATCTTTTACATTGATTTTATAATATACAGTTTTTCAAAAATTGTAATTTATTTCGTTTTTATATTATTAACGAATTAAATACTTTTGAAATGCCATAGAAGAAGTTGTATTTATTATTTGCATATTAATAGCTTTTCTTTTTAAAGTAAATATTCTTCATCTTAAGACTAAGAATATTCATATTTAGTATAGTCAACGTTAAAATGAATTCATATAAATACTACTATATTTAACCGGTTCATTAGAAATAATTTATTAAATGTTATTATTAATATTATTAGAAATTAATATGTTAATAATAAAATCTAATAAGTTATTCCTAAAAAATCTATTAAATATAATAAGATTTAAATTTTTTATAATTAAGATATTAACACGATTAATGAGGTTGGTCGGACAAAAACCTTCAAATGTATTATTCAATATGGAGTGTTAAATAATTTGTAACACTTCACATTCTTATAAGCTAATAATTTGCAGATGAATAAGTACGCGTGAGTTTTTAACACTCATACTCATGCAATCAGAAATTCGTATCCATTTAGTCCAACAAGAAAATATTAATTGATGTATCCCACCTATTGTCTATCAGTTTGGCAGCTTGGTGAGTCTTTTTGCCATAGATGTGTTGCAATAGAACTTATGCATTTACCCCTAAGTTTTTTTTAGGAGTTCTTGTACTTATCTCTCCCTTTCTTATGTGTTGGCAGAATTTCTCATAATGAAAATTCTATCTATTATATTTCGTAAGTAAAGAGGGGACAACTCTTCAATGTGGTAGGCCAGGAGACGTTAGACACCACCTCTATTTTTATCTTTAAGAACGGTTTAAAATGTGCTTTCATTGAGGTAGGTCATTCGTGTGATTGGAGAGTGTTTGTTCCCGACGAAGATAAGATGGTGTGTAGCAATTATGGCGGGTTTTCTTTGGTAGGTTTTGGTCTCCCATTTGTTAATCACTCATTCACCATTACACTCGGTGAGTTCAACATACGTTAAAGCCTTTAAGTACTGGTAGAAATAGAAGAAGAGTGTGTCAACCTTAACTTTCTTCTTTCTTCTTTTTAAAGCTTAGCGTAGCTCGGCTGCTGCAACAAAGGGTTAGGGCTTGATATCTCTCTGGCAGTGCACCATGATTTTGGATGTTTATTTGGATAGTGTGAAGCGCTTCAAGGATTAATATTTCTTGGTCACTCCCATCAACGAAGAAGCTCACACTGAAATATGCTCCCAAAACCCTGGCGTGCCTAACTAATGCTCGAATATATTCTCTATGTTCTAGCGCCAAAGCCACTTCTTGTCAGAATCTGGATCTTACATTTACAAGATGGACGGGTTGTCTGAAGAAAATGATTTCCTACAGAGGTGGCATGTGTCCTTCTTCGAGGATCTAGGTTACATCGAGGGTGTTATCCCTTCTAATGCAACGTCAAAGAAGTAACTAAAGTGGTTCATCAATACATGCATGCAGATGAACGTCAGATCGAAAAAGGCCAGTAAGTTTTTTTGGTGAGTGAGCTAGTAAATCTTCTATTTTTGAATATTCTTGGGTGATTCCTTATGTAACTTGTTTGTTCTTGTCTTGTAGATAAAATGAAATGTGAGAAAACAATTAAGAAAATTAGGACGACTCCTTGAGTTATCCCCTTCCTAACTAGTGTTGTTGGGCGAGAATATGGAGATGAGAAAGTCTAAAGGAGGGGTTGAATATATCTATCCCTTTTAAACCAGATTAAACAACATTTTCTTTTACAAAATCAGAATTAGAAGCACGGAAGCGAAATGTGATAAGCGGAATAAAAAATGTATAGGATTGATTCAAAAACTATATGTTTCATTATTATCATAAGAACGATGATTCAATCAACATTATAAACGACTAGGGAACTTGTAGTTGCTTTGACAATCGATTTAAATCCAATAACTTAAAGACAACACAATCTTAATTTAAGTATTGAATGTTCAACGAATTAAATGAATCTCAGACCTACACATAAATGATAAAACAACGTAAGCAAGATATAATTTTAGATGATATTCTAATAATGAACAAAGCCTAACATACATGATAATATGTAGAAAATTAAGAGAGAGAGAGAGAGATGTACACTGGATATATAGTGGTTCGGTAATTCTTCCTCGTTATGCCTACTCCACTCTTCAATGATTTTCACCATCAGAAATGGTAACGCCTTTAACTATTTTTAAAGTTAAATACACAATTAATTTGGTACAATGAATTATTATCAAGACAAATACTAACATCTCAATGCTTTAGCCAACGTGGATCTACACACAACACAACTACATACTTCTCACACAACACAACTACATACTTCTTACACTCTTAACATTCTAGGAAGTTTCTCAAAATTTTAAATCATAGAGATGGTGTGTTAGTAAATAAAGAAAATTTTCATGATTTATTTCAAGGTTTTTGACAAAGAAAGTTTGGATTCTTGATGGAGATTATAGGTTCTCTTTCTCAAATATTTTTCAATAGCTTATCAAAATAATTTCTCATCACTTGACATCACTTGATGTTTTCTTATTATACATGATATCACTTGTGATCATCACTATTTTTTATCAATTGACATCTTTGACATGACTTTCATCATTTGTAAAAGAGACAAGAAAAGGGACTAAATAGGTGCAAGAGATAAGGAACATAAAGGTAGGAAAAATACAATGTAATTCGAGTCAAATAATAATTTTGTGATTTGAATCAAAGAAAGAATGATTTGAATTAAATATAGTAGAGTGAAGAGCTTGTTATTTTTGTGATTTGAATCATGTATGGGTGTGCGATTCGAGTCAAACAAAGTGTGATTCGAAATATACTTAATTTTAGAGAAAATTTGATCTACAATATTCAAATTGACTTGCCTGTGATTCTAGACAAGAAGTAATGTGATTCAAATCACATACTTCCCTTATTTGAATCATACTGGCAAGGAAAAATTCTTCCCTTCCAAGTAGAAGTTTGATTCGAATCACAACTTGTCTCATTCAAATCAAGCCTTACAAAAATCTTGATTTAAGATTTCTAACTTGTGATTCAAGTTACACGAAATATTTTAACTTATAACAAATTGCAAAGGCGAAAAAACACATTTTATGGAATGATTGATTGATTCTTGAGCTCTCAAGCTCTCATTGCATTAAACACTTAATGTTCATAAATACAATGCAACAACACAAATTTTATCACCATGTAAGTATCGTTCTTTGAGATCACTCCAGACATCCACCACGTGCCCAATGTAAAGCACACTTTCTGCAATTTATGGTTTCATGGAATTGATTAACCATGAATGAACCAAATTATTACACCATTGTCATGCAGTATAATTGAGATCATCAATGGGTGGAACAAGGATAAAACCATCTACAAATTTGAATTTGTTCTTGGTGGCAAGTACCCGTTGCATTCGTTTCTCCCAACCATGTTAGTTTGATTTGCCTTCCGATTGCGACATCACACACACAATGGTTTGGTTTTCTGATTGATGAATATAGTAGGGAGTTGCTACCGCGTCTGCACCTTGATTACCACCATCGTATTTTGCCATTGCTGAACCTTCAGGATCTATGATACCATAACGACAAAACTAAAGTTTGAACAATATAGTGAATGAACTCATAATTTTCATTATTGATCAATGAGTACAAGTTGTGTTTTTATAGAAGCATTAGCTAGAAGATATTAGTTTACAATTTTCATAATAGAAAAACAAATTACTAACTACCTCCCTAACTAACTTGCAAAGCTTCTAACTAACTAACTAAGATGACTTGTTCAACAAGTCATCTTTCCCATCTTCCGGAGCAATCTTTGAATGTTTCAAGATGGGAAGTTAGAGTAAGGGAAACCAAACAAATAAGAAGTCTTGGTCCAAGTCCAAAGGGTTTTAAAAGTCAATGTATATGATGCTTCATTTGACATAAAATCAATCCCTTTAAGAAGTACCGTCAAGAAACAGCGAGCGAAGGATATTTTATTCAAATTAAAGTTATTTCAGATGAGAATGATTATACGAGTGTTGGTGCATTAATGGTAACAAATTTAAAAACAAAAAAATTGGATCATAGACTTTAGATGCTCTTGTCACATATGTCTAAAGGAGGAATACTTTGAAATTTTGAAGATAACATAATATGAACTTGTTTGACCCGGTAATAATAAAATGGGCAAGATAATATTATTAGGAACAATTCAGCTCAAAATATTTGACAATCTTGATGTCTTTTTACACAATGTGAAATATGTTGCCTAGCTTAAGAAATATATGTAGTTTATAAGCATGTTTAAAAATTTAAGTTATTTAAGATATTGCCCTAGAATTTAAAATACTTTGTTGAAAATTTTGCATGATGTATTAATAATTTTGTCGTAAAAAATATTCTCATTTGACTTTAGTAAATATCACTGTACATTGTTTATTATTTTCTACCATGCATTTTTCATCCATGTGCCACTACCGTGTTTTTGGCTTTTAAGTGTTGACCAAATAATTATATATTTTTCTGACCATAACCCAATCTCTTTGCGGTATTTTAATTTAAAAATTATTCAGGGACTTGTAAGTAATGTTTTTTTTCATTATTATTACTAAAAAAAACATGATTTAATTTGTATCACTAGGTTTGTGTTAACTTGTGTAAGTGCAAGTTAGGAAGTGCTACATCTATCTCGCAATATAAATTAATTACTTTAGTGAGATTATGACATCCTTTATACTGATTTATAATATACATCTTTTCAAAAAAATTAATTTATCTCGTTTTTATATTATTAACGAATTAAATACTTTTGAAGTAAATAATATACACCTTTTGAAGTGTATTTATTATTTGCATATTAATAGCTTTTCTTTTTAAAGTAAATATTCTTCATCTTATGACTAAGAATATTCATATTTAGTATAGTCAACATTAAAATGAATTCATATAAATACTACTATATTTAACCGGTTTATTAGAAATAATTTATTAAATTTTATTATTAATATTATTAGCAATTAATATGTTAATAATAAAATCTAATAAGTTATTCCTAAAAAATCTATTAAATATAATAAGATTTACATTTTTTATAATTAAGATATTAGCACGACTAATGAGGTTGTTCGGACAAAAACCTTCAAATGTATTATTTAATATGGAGCGTTAAATAATTTTTAACACTTCACATTCTTATAAGCTAATATTTTGCAGATGAATAAATACACGTGAGTTTGAACTCGTACTCATACAATCAGAAAATCAAAAATTCTTATCCATTTAGTCCAAAAAGAAAATATTAATTGATGTATCCCACCTATTGTCTATTAGTTTGGTAGCTTGGTGAGTCTTTTTTTGCCATAGATGCGTTGCGATAGAACTTATGTATTTACCTTTAAGTTTTTTTTAGGAGTTCTTGTACTTATCTCTCCCTTTCTTATGTGTTGGCAGAATTTCTCATAATGAAGATTACACCTACTATATTTCATAAGGAAAGACGGGACAACTCTTCAAAGTGGTAGGCCAGGAGACGTTGGACACCACCTCTATTTTTATCTTTGAGAACAGTTTGAATTGTGCTTTTACCGAGGTAGGTCATTCGTGTGACTGGAGAGTGTTTGTTCCCGACGAAGATAAGATGGTGTGTAGCAATTATGACGGGTTTTCTTTGATAGGTTTTTGTCTCCCATTTGTTAATCACTCATTCACAATTACACTCGGTGAGTTCGACTTACATTAAAGCCTTTAAGTACCAATGGAAATATAAGAAGAGTGTGTCAACCTTAACTTTCTTTTTTCTTCTTTGTAAAGCTTAGCGTAGCTCTGCTGCTGCAACAAAGGGTTAGGGCTTGATATCTCTTTGGTAGTGCACCATGATTTTGGATGTTTATTTGGATAATGTGAAGCACTTCAAGGATTAATATTTCTTGGTCACTCCCATCAATGAAGAAGCTCACACTGAAATATGCTCCCAAAACCCTGGCGTGCCTTACTAATGCTCGAATATATTCTATATGTTCTAGCGCCAAAGCCACTTCTTGGCAGAATTTGGGTCTTACATTTACAAAATGGACGGGTTGTCTAAAGAAAATGATTTCCTACAGAGGTGGTATGTGTCCTTCTTCGAGGATCTAGGTTACGTCAAGGGTGTTATCCCTCCTGATGCAACATCAAAGAAGTAACTTAAGTGGTTCATCAAGACATGCATGCAGATGAACGTCAGATCGAAAAAGGCCAGTAAGTTTTTTTGGTGAGTGAGCTAGTGAATCTTCTATTTTTGAATATTCTTTGGTGATTCCTTATGTAACTTGTTTGTTCTTGTCTTGTAGATAAAACACAATGTGAGAAAACAATTAAGAAAATTAGGACGACTCCTTGAGTTATCCCCTTCCTAACTAGTGTTGTTGGGCGAGAATATGGAGATGATAAGGTCTAGAAGAGAGGTTGAATAGATCTATCCCTTTTAAACCAGATTAAACAACATTTTATTTTACAAAATTAGAATTAGAAGCGCGGAAGCGAAATGTGATAAGCGGAATAAAAAATGTATAGGATTGATTCAAAAACTATATGTTTCATTATTATCATAAGAACGGTGATTCAATCAACATCGTAAATAACTAGGGAACTTGTAGTTGCTTTAAAAATCGATTTAAATCCAATAACTTAAAGACAACACAATCTTAATTTAAATATTGAATGTTCAACGATTTAAATGCATCTCAGACCTACACATAAATGATAAAACACTATAAGCAAGATATAATTTTAGATGATATTCTAATAATTAACAAAGCCTAACATACATGATAATATGTAGAAAATCAAGAGAGAGAGAGAGAGAGAGAGAGAGAGAGAGAGAGAGAAATATACACTGGATATATAGTGGTTCGGTAATTCTTCCTCGTCATGCCTACTCCACTCTTCAATGATTTTCACCATCAGAATTGGTAACACCTTTAACTATTTTAAAAGTTAAATATATAATTATTTTGGTACAACGAATTATTATCAAGACAAACACTAACATCTCAATGCTTTAGCCAACATGGACATACAACAATAACTATTTTTGTTGATGCATATTACTCCATTGCTAACAGTTCAGATCTTCAATGATCTTGATCGAAAAAACTTGATATACACAATAATTTTTCTTACAACTTCAATTTTACATCACCCTTTACTCATATATGACAAAGACTTATGTGAGCAATTATTCTAATATCGAAAGAGGACAACTCCCAACTTTGTTATGTGATAGCCTTTACTCAGATCCACAAAAGTCTTCCTTGGAGTATGGAGAAAACTCTTCTCTTGCTTGATAAGCACCAATCAACAATGTGAACAAGAATCAGTCCTTTTTCCTTATACAAACAATAAAACTTCACACAAAAACATTAGATTCTCTTATGTACCTTAATCGACCTCTCACACTCAATGTTTAGAGTTGAGCACCACAATAATGGGTTCTTGGTATAAGATTGAAGGTAATGAATAGTATCTGAAGGATCTCACACAACACAACTACATACTTCTCACACTCTTACCATTCTAGGAAGTTTCTCAAAATTTTAAATCATAGAGACGGTGTGTTATTAAATAAATAAAAATTTCTTAATTTATTTCAAGGTTTTTCACAAAGAAAGTTTGGATTCTTGATGGAGATTCTAGGTTCTCTTTCTCAAATATTCAATAGCTTATCAAAATAAC
Organism: Lathyrus oleraceus; assembly: GCF_024323335.1. Lineage (NCBI taxonomy): Eukaryota > Viridiplantae > Streptophyta > Magnoliopsida > Fabales > Fabaceae > Lathyrus > Lathyrus oleraceus. The sequence goes on from NC_066583.1 coordinate 613,206,417, forward strand.
TTCTCATCACTTGACATCACTTGATGTTTCCTTATTATACATGATATCACTTGTGATCATCACTATTTTTCATCAATTGACATCTTTGATGTGACTTTCATCATTTGTAAAAGAGACAAGAAAAGGGACTAAGTAGGTGCAAGAGATATGGAACATAAAGGTAGGAAAAATACAACGTAATTCGAGTTAAATAATAAATTTGTAATTTTAATCAAAGAAATAATGATTTAAATCAAATATAGTATAGTGAAGAGCTTGTTATTTTTGTGATTTGAATCATGTTTGGGTGTGTGATTCGAGTCAAACAAAGTGTGATTCGAAACAGACTTAATTCTAGAGAAAATTTGATCTATAATATTCAAATTGACTTGTCTGTGATTCTAGACAAGAAGTAATACGATTCGAATCACATACTTCCCCTATTTGAATCATACTAGCAAGGAAAAATTCTTCACTTCCAAGTAGGTGTTTGATTCGAATCACAACTTGTCTAATTCAAATCAAACCTTACAAAAATCTTTATTTAAGATATCTAACTTGTGATTCAAGTTACACCCAATATTTTAACTTATAACAAATTACAAAGGCTAAAAAATACATTTTATGGAATGATTGATTGATTCTTGAGCTCTCAAGCTCTCCTTGCATTAAACACTTAATGTTCATAAATACAATGATATAATATCTCACAACCTTCTCCAACTTTGAAAAATATCAAAAAGACAAAGTTAAAAACAGATATGAGACACAAAGATGAATCCAAAACAACATATAAGCCTATGAGAAATTCCATATGATAGCAAAACAATTTAAAACAAGAAAATCACATTCAAGCATACATATGCATGATCAACGCAATTTCAAAAAATATATAAGATGAGAGAATATAGAAGATAATATAACATGGAAAAATATCAACATGATAAAAAATGACAAAACTATGCCATACATACAACTATCCAAAATTCTTAACCACATCAGCTTAATATTCAAAATAACATAAGAAGATGTATAAAGAAACATAAATAAACTAAAAAGAGAATAATGCAAATAATGTCATGATATGTGAAATTCTGGTATCAGATATGAGATGTCGAAGGTAATGTCACGATACTAATATCTGAACAACAGATGAAATATGAACAAAATAAAAATCATTAAACAATTGAAAAACGACACAAGCAATTGTTAACCCAGTTCGGTGCCAACACACCTACGTCTGGGGGCTACCAAACAAGGAAGGAAATCCACTAAACATAATTAGTTCAAATACTCTCAGCAAACAACTTCAAGTTACAGCTTTTTCACCTAATCTCTACCTGTGTGATTTCTATCTAAGAACTCTTAGATAAGAGACCCTACTCACTCCCCCTCAATCACAGCAGTGATACTAGAACAAATACCAAAAAGAAAGAAGACACAATTCAAGGACACACACTTGATCTTGCTTAAAAGCTTCAATCAAGTAAACAAATACACTCGTACTTCAAAGCTTAGAGTGGACAAATTACAACTCAAAAACTCAGTCCAATTCACACATCAACAAGATGTATGAATGGCTCACAATTCACAAACTCACACAAGACTAAAACCCTAATCCTCACTCACTTTACGTTCGTATTTTCTTTTTATAAAACAGGGTTTATAAAGTCTTTATATAGAATCTTTCTGAATGGGCCTGGGCAACATGAAACCGTAATTCTATTTATTGTATATTCCCTAAGAAATAGCAACTAATCATTCCTTTTAGGGAGACAAAATATTCTGGCTTTAAATAGAATTACTCCTTGAATAATGCATGCAATATCCACATAAGCATACAAAGACTTGCATGAAAAGCGCAACAACAAAATACATAACATTCAGACTGAATATTCTGTATGCACATGTCGTAACATCGGGTCTGACATCTTGAATAAATCCTGCACAACCATATTAACCAACCTGCAGAAGGCTGATATCACATGTCAAGACTATAAGCGTGACATCTTGTGATAACACTAAGTTTTACCAAAATTGATGCCAATCCATAGAACCAACAATATGCATGATAACTAGGGTAGGTTAGATGGAAAAGGGTCAAAAGCAAGATCAAAAGCAAATCACAAACCCTTTAGAGCAGTAACGACTTCCTTGATGCTTCCAACTAAAGCTATCATTTGGTTTTCCTCTCTCTTGATTCAGCAGCCTCATCATGAAAATGAATAATCAAACGCTCCTCTCGAATCTGATCAATGGTCAAAAACCAATCCATGCTCATATCAAAGTATGCCTTCACAACTAGAGGCAAAATATATGTGGAAGGAGAAAGTGGAGCAGATGATCTTGCTGGAGAAGAGACCATTCCTAGAACAAAACCTTCGGGAGTGTTGTACCCTAATTTTGTCCCACTATTTTCTCTATTCATTTTTAATTTATCTTGCATTGCATACATGGTGAAGGTGAGAAAAATACAAGAAGAGGGGTTGAATTGTGTTAACTTTTACACTTTAATATTTTTCAATTTTTGCTTCTGATGGATTTCAAGCAGATTCTGAACACTTAGTTCAAAGTCTGACTCAAAGAGGTTTTGATAGCTTCTGAAGGTCCTTATCAGATTCTGAACCAAAATCTGACTTGGAGGATCAGAGTTGACAGCAACAGAATATTTCAGTATAAAAGTAAGTAAAGTAAAGCATAAAACACATGCAGTTATCCTGGTTCCTCTCACAACTTGAGAGTAACTCAGTCCCCTTTGCACTTCAATGGATTTACTATAACACCCTATTTGAATGATCTAATTCTATAGAATAATTTAATTGTATTATATGTGTTTTGAATGGTTGAGGTGGGAGGGGAGCATTGGATATAGGGTAGTGTCCCTAGAATATTAGAATTTTAAGTGAGGGGTGTGGTAGTAATTAACGAGAAGTAGGGGGTGTTGTACACAATGAGATTAATAGTATTACTATTAGATTTAATTAAATTAATTTAGTAGTAATAATAAATAAGTTAATAATTATTTAAAATAACAATAATAATATATAGATAATATTGCTTTTATTATTATTTTAATGGGTAGGTTGCCTAATAATATGATTTAGAAAATTATATATATATATATATATATATATATAATATTATATATATATATATATATATATATATATTAGTATTTGATTTTTTAGTTAGATAATAATAAGATTTAAAAATAAATTAAAAATAAGGGATTTAGTTTGTCTACTTATAAGAAGGTGAGGAGATAACAGATAGTTGAGAATGTACGTGAAAGAATTGGAAAAGGGAGACATGGGGCAAGAGGCAAGGGTAGGAAGAAGAAGAAGACTACCATTGTAGAAGAGTTTGGTGCTTAAAGTTCTAAGGTAAGGAGGGGAACTATTCCTATAAGGGTGTCTAATCGTGAGAGGGTGGTGAAGGGTCCTTATCCTCTTAGGTTAGTCTTATGCCATGTTATGACTATTGTTGATTTGTGACCTTGTGAGAAATGAATTATAATTGTTGTGGCTATAGCAATTGATATTTGTTGATGATGAATTTTGAATTATTGCTGAGTTTTATGTTTGTTGTATGTTAAGAGTTTAAGATGATGATTATGATGATGGTAGGGTATGAAATTATGAATTTATTGGTGCGATTATAAGAATGTAAGTAGTGATTGATATTTGTATGTTTATGATTGAGTTTAAAACTATGAAATATTTTTGGTGATGATTTCATGGACGTTTTTGGGGTTGGAGAAGATGAAAATCATGTTGGAAATTTCAGAAAAACAATAACTTTTGGTAACGTCTTTGTGCACGGTTTTGATCATAACTTTCAACTTGTAAACCATTTGGGAACGGGGTTTGAAGTGTCGGGTAGCTAAAGCAGAAGGTTGTAACCATATTTCAGGGATAAAATGTTTTTGGTGATGATTTCATAGACGTTTTAGGGTTGGAGAAGATGAGAACCTTGCTGGAAATTAAAAAAAAACAATAAATCTTTGGTAACGCCTTCGTGCATAGTTTTGATCATAACTTTCAACTCGTAAATTATTTTGGGAAGGGGTTTGAAGTTTTGGGTAGCTGAAACAGAAATGTATAACTTTGTTTCAGGGATAAAATATTTTTGATGATGACTTCATGGATAATTTCAGAAAAACAACAACTTTTTGGTAACACCATTGTGCACGATTTTGATCATAACTTTCAACTTGTAAATAATTTTAGGGCAAGGTTTAAAATGCTGAGTAGTTAAAACAGAGGGTTATAACTTTGTTTCAGGAATAAAATATCTTTAACAATTTTATCAGAGGTTGGTAGTAGGTGGGAAAGAAGTGTATGATGTACGAATATGGACGAGGTTCATATTGACAAATTATTTGATGTGATGTGAATGACTGTGAGGATGTATTTAATTATATCAGTGGTAGTCCAGAAAGGTGGATTACGTTATGCGTGGTTGCAATTGTGTGATTGATTATGAATCACTAAATATTATTTTAATTGTTATATTAATTGCATTATTATCATGTCATGCATTCATTATTGATATGTTGAAGGAGATAAATCAAGGGTTCGAAGGAGGACGAGAGACTTATCCGGAACTCAGAAGAGGGAGTTTGGGATTTCGAAGGTAGAATCGAGTTTGTATGATGAACCATTGATGTGAATTGGAAAAACATGCATCGTGTAATGTTGTCGGGTCTCATTGCATTGTAATTATGTTGTGCTTGTGCATTTGTTGTGGTGAGAATGTGACTGTGAATGAATGTGATTTGTATGTATATATACTACTTTCTTAATTATTATACTCGGTTTATTATTTGAATGAATTTCTTACCCTTTTTATGTTTGATGTGTCTGCACTCCCTCGAAGTTAGACAATCAGGTACTTAAGTAGTTGGAGATGTACCTCATGTTGCTATCGGTAGAGTCTACTAATGGAGTTGCTTTGATATGTAACACTGGGGAGCGGGCTGTTTTCCTTTTGTTATTCTATTACGTATCTTTTAATTTAAAGTAATTATTGAACCACTTTCGGTATGGATGATTTATTGAGGCTATGGATGTCATACTTTTGTTTAACTCCGTTGTTTGGACTATATTTTTTATTAAATGGAGTAACATTCAGACTTCTTGGATTGTGAAGTGACATCCTACTTGGATAGAATTATATTTTATTTATTAATTATTGATTTGGGAAGTAGGGTGTTACATTTACACTATAACCAAACTGATTACAAATGTTCAAGCACACAAGCAAGAGACTTCATTTTCTTACACACACAAGTATATGACTTCTTTGCTTAAATACACAAGTCTGAGACTTCCTTGCTCAAGCACACAAGATTAAGACTTTCTTGCTCTAGCACACTAGCTAAAGACTTCCATTTCTCAGACACACAAGTCTGGGACTTCAAAAGCTCAAGCACTAAAGTAAGAGACTTCTGACTCTTTAACAAATTGTTAAGAGATTTGGGTAAAAACATACACTTGATATACAACCAGAGGTGTGGACATAATACAACTTAGTAAGACTCTAAGACTTAAGAACCTCTAAAAACATACTAGTGTTAAGATGTTATAAGTTTAGTAATTTTGACAGAGTGACATATCTTTGATTGTCAAGGTTCAGAGTCTGTATAGCAATTTGTTGTATTAAAGCGTTGTGAACTTATTCTTTAACCCTTATACTCCTTAAATAGAGAGGAAGAAAAGAGACGTTGGAGAGTTTCACCAAAAGGTTAGTATAGTTTTTATACTTGATTAGACACATCAACAAAGCACTTTTCTGCAATAGGAATTATCCGTTGAGGCTCAGACATCAAGAATATATTTTTCCTTAAGTGTTCACATGATCAAAAGTTCTTGGAGTCTGTGAGAGTTACCTCAATTGAAAGGCTTTTGCTTCAGAGGTTGACTTTCTTCAGACTTAAACCTTCATAGGCTGATCAGTCCACTTCTTGGCTTTTAAAGCTTCAGAGTCTGGGTCACCAGAGGCTAGCTTTCTTCCGAGTTGTCTTCTTTAGAGTCTGGATCTCCACCAGAGGCAGAGTCTTCAGAAGTGATTGTCAGAGCCAAACTCGGATCTTCATATGCATATTTCTCAAGCATTTTCTTCATATGTTCTTAATGATTATATTTATGCAAACTTCAACAGATATTAGGATACTCGATTATTCTTTAAATAGTTTGTTATCATCAAAACCCATGGGATATGATATTAACTAATTTTGTTCCAACACATGACATTTTTTCAAGCTTGATAAAGTCAAAGTAAAAATTTCAAGTTTAATCACTTTCATCCCATTTGCATTACATTTTGTAATTTGGTCATTTTTAAGAATCATATTTTTAAAAAAGGTCTATTTGTTTGTTTCATTCTTTATTTTATATGTCACTTTTGCTTTATAAAATACCAAGATTAATTAGTTAATTACCACCATCATGTCAATTATAGTCACCATTCAACCTATTTTAACACCTCATTACTATAACCATTCTCGTCATTTTAATTTAAAAATAAAAGGGGGTTCTTGTTAAATTTAAACCAATTTCCTATTGTTTTCACAATATCATAACATCATCATCCTAGGCATCCATCTTGACCCAATTTGATTTTTGAGTAAAATTTAAAGTAAAATAAGCTTGTTTATTACATGGAATTAATAGCACATCCATAAATACATCATCACCTCACAAGTCATAAGAATAAAATTGAAGAGGAAATTAAAAACCAATTTGAATAAAGTGTTGTTTTATGCATGAGTGTACAAGTTGCAGGATATACATCGTGGCCATCAACATTCCACACACACATACACTCATATAACTCATGAATAGAGAATAAATTGAATGGAATAACATTTATTTATTACAGCATGAAACATGGATTACACATGAAATAGTTTACATCAACATACATCATCCTCCATGGCCATCCCTTACCCTCAATCCATACTAAGTCACGCATTTTTCACCTTCAGAATCACGTAAACTTCACACCCTACTCACATGCATTTCATAAATCCCATTAGCCCTCCAAAACTACTCACGCGGATCACTAATTTCCCACAATTTTCCCTATATAAACAACACTTCAGTCACTCCTTCAAGACAAGAAAAAACCCCTAGGAAATCTCTGCAAAAGTAACTTCAAACCCTTAGAAAAACTATGCACCTACGCTAGTTACCAAACAAAAGAAGGGAGAAGAGTTTTAGAAGTAAGAAGAAGGAGACAGGAAGTAGAGGCATAGTCCAGAAGAAAGAAGAGTAACCAAGGACATACCTTAAGGTTTGAAGCCATAATTGATCCCTCGCTGAATAGCTGGGAAATCCAAGTTCCGACGATGAATTTTTCCCTCTGATTCCTTCATACTTTCATGCCATTTCATTTTCTTTCTTGCATATTCTAGCGGTAAAATTTTTGAGATTAAACTATTGATTAACTTAACTCACAAAGCAAGAGTCGCCGCCGCGCTTTTATTATTTCCAAAGGAAAGGGAAAAAGTACGAACAAAACCTAAAGAAGTTTTAAAACAAAACTAATAAAAATAAATAAGGGTATGAGGGTTAGTTATGCAAAGGGAAGGTATTGGCACCCTAAACATCTATAGTACTCTATAGGAACCTCTTTGAAAATTTGTACATGTTTTCTTAAAAATGATGTTGTTTGCAAAAGATTGGGGAGATGAGAAAAGAAATGTTTTTTTTCTTTTTGTTTTCCAAGACTTTTTTAGTCTCATGCCTACGTACCAACAAATTGCATTGCAGGATCAAAACCTCGTAGTTCATGGTAAAAATTGAAGGAGTAGGGCGATCCAAAACGCAACAGAATTTAAAAAATTCTCCTTTAGTGATCCTTACGAATGGGCATGATCAGTGATAGAATCGTTACCTCTTATGGCGATTGAAACCTTTGATGCAGATCTACGAAGCGATCACGAACGTTGAACGGTGACAACGCCTTTACTCAATCCACACGAACAGATTCCTTAAATCTCAGTGCTAGCTACTATGAATGAAGGCTTCGAGTGTGTGTGTGTGTGAGAGAGAGAGAGAGGAGAGAGAGAGAAACAAAATTACAACTGCACAAATGCTTCTGCCCAAGGGTTCTATTTATAGAACCACTTGTGTGGGCTACAAGCTAAAAAAGACCACTTAAGTGTATGTGGCCCATATCTTATAATATGCCAAAATCACTTAAGCGTGTGGTACCTTACCATATTTCGTATTCTACTTAAGTACACCGTACCTTATGATGTTCTATAATTCACTTAAGTGCACCGTACCTTACGGTGTTCCTTAGTTACTCTATCTCTCATCAATCCGTCCTTTTGTGTGTGACACTATAGGTTTTCACGGCATTGGCAATTATATTAAATTACGTATTTAACATAATAAACAGTGAGCGGTGTCATACCCCAAAATTCACCCTACCCTGATACAACTTTCATCTAATCCATGGCCCTACTGCACATTCATGCATTCATTATTTCATCATCACAATTTCATTGAAATTTCATAACCAAATACATATTAGACGGACTCAAGGCATGGTGTTTACACCCGGAAAAACTGGGGTTATCCGGTTAAAGTTTTGGAAAAAAAATTTAAAAAAATTGGGTAATCGGTTACCCTAATCATGGTAATCGATTACCCAGACAAAAAATTGATTTTTTGGCCATTTTGGACTGGGTAATCGATTACCCTAATCATGGTAATCGATTACACAAAACAAAAATTGATTTTTTGGCCACTTTGGACTGTGTAATCGATTACCCTAATCATGGTAACCGATTACACCTACGCAGACAATAGTAATGGCTCTGTTTTTTACCCAAAGGACCTTTTGGTTCACCCACTTCAACCCCTTTGCTTCCTCTATAAATAGAGCACTATCCCCACTCATTTTTCAAGCTTGAAAGCCACAAAACCTCTGTCCAAATCACATTCAAGCTACCTCTTTTCAACCTAAACCCTAACTCACCATAAACCCGCTTTCTTCCCTTCTATTTTCCTACCACAACAACCATAGCCACCCTCTTCCAAGCTTTTTGCTTCACTCTCAAACCCAAACACAACAACAACCTAGTTTTGACACCACAATCTTGGTAATATTTTGGACTCAAACTCCTTGACATTTTTGGTTTTGCTTTGTATTTGAAAATGGATTTTTACTCTTGGGTTGTGTTTTGAGAGAGATTTGAGTCAACTTTGAGACAAGTGGTTTTTGTTGGGTTTACACCCTTTTGGGAATTTTTTGCTCTTACTACTTTTTATCCACCATTTTTAATCAAACCTTGTTTCTTGTTCTCATTTAATATTTATTGTTGACTTGTTGTTACATTTATGTGGTTGATGAGTTCTATTAGATCATGACCATGGTTGTTTAGAGTTGATTAAATCTTCAATACTTCAAACCTATTAATGGTTGATCAATAGATCATTCATGATACTTTGAGGCATTGATAGATTGCCTCTATTTCAACCATGCTTGGGTCATTTGGTACATGTATGAAACTATTTCCTTTACATTGTTTCTTGTTATCATTTAATATTTATTGTTGACTTGTTGTTACATTTATTTGGTTAATGAGTTCTATTAGATTATGACCGTGGTTGTTTAGAGTTGATTAAATCTTAAATACTTCAAACCTATTAATGGTAGATCAATAGATCATTCATGATACTTTGAGGCATTGATAGATTGCCTCTATTTCAACCATATTTGGGTCATTTGATACATAGATGAAACCATTCTCTTTACATTAATTTGTTATTCTATTTGCTTATTGTTATTCTACTAACCACTAACCATTAACTACTAACTTCTAACATTTACATTATTGCACTTTACTTCCTTGCAATTTATTTTATTGTTCATTTACATTCAAGTACTCTTTATCATCATCATTGTACAAACTCATCATGCGTGTTTATTTACTTGTTATTTATTTTATTGTCCTAATACATTAAAAATAACAAAAACATGATAAAATGATAAAGACCAAAAATATTCACTCCACTCTTAATCAACTTGGACTTAGAGGATTTCATCTTAGGACCTTTGCTTGGAGGCCTTTTCATTACTCTTTGCGATACTTTGTAAGCACTTGGATTTTCATCCGTAACTTACATGCATGTTCTAAGAATGGCATCATGGCACCACCTTAGGGGGGCATGTTTGTAAGACCATTATCCTTTGTTTAGCTTAGGTCACTTTTGCACACAAAAGGCTTTCTCTTGGGCTACCTTACAATGAGGCTCTTTAATTTCTTGTTGGTTACTTTGCACTCATGTTGCATAAGCCAAATTTCATTATCAAATAAACCAAACCCTTGATTCAACGTCAAGTGGCATTTTTATAATCAAATTCAAAACACCTAATAATTACGATTATTATTGTGTGCCATGAGCCTTAAGTGGTGGAGAATGAGTGAGAATGGAGCATTCCTACCCTTACTGTGATTATTTTGGATGCAAGACGCTTGACTTGTTGTCTAGAATAATCACCTCCGCCCATAGACTTTAGTACAATATAATCACAAACATTCATTTCATAAAGCCCTTATTCAAGGTAAAAACAACACAACTCATCAAACTCATTTTTATGCCTTAGGGCATCATCCTGAAAACCCTTTTTTCAAAGGTAAAATCAACCAACACACAAACATTTTCTACTTTGAACTACGGAGCTCTGTCCTCATCCCCGAATGAGTGATACGTATGCACAAGGACCCCAATCCTTGGCGAGCACTATAATAACAAAAACACCCCTTTCTTTTCACACATTCTTTTAAAAATAAAACAATAATAGATAAATCCCATGTATGTAAAACAACCCAAATGGTTCCCATGGAGTACCATGGACGTAAGGGGTGCTAATACCTTCCCCTTACGTAACCAAATTCCGAACCCAAATCTCGGTTGCGAGACCGATTCCTTATTCTCTTTTAGCGCTTCCCGTGCGCGTCTCTTTTCCGAGGGTTTTATCGACTATTTCCCCTCTCTTCTCCGATAGAGGTAAACTAAATAAAATTCGGTGGCGACTCTTCTGACTTTTCCTCTCTTTGGCATCTCTTTAGTCCGGCTTCATTATCGTGAAATCCCGATAGCGACAACTGGCGACTCTGCTGGGGAGACCAAAATTCCCTAAGCAAGTCTAGCCTAGTTTGGGTTGTTTCTCTTTTACGTACATGGAGATTTTATCTATTGTCTATTTTTTCTGTATATATTGCTTTCTTTGCTAACCTGTGCATATTTTCTTTGTTTACCTGTTGGTCCGAAACCCTGCACTGTGACGAAGAATTTTTGGAAGCAATAATGATTGCAAAGGAAAAAACCTTGTGTGAAAGACTCTCCACCTGAGTCTGAGAGTTTGCTTGAGATAGGAGAGGTTGAGTAGTATTGGTCCGCGAGTGCCTTCCTCGTTAGGTTCGTACGAGAACCTCACTTAGTGGTAGATTCTCTTAAGGGGATTGATAATCGTCGTGCTTTCAACGTAAGCATCTTTTATTTTACTAGAGTCAATGACCCTAAGACCCCTTTTAGAACCTTTAAAACTATGGCTAGCCTAGACCGATGATCGCGTAGTATAGGCCACCGAGGTGCCTTCCTCGTAAGGGTCGATACGAAGATCTCACTTAGAGTAGATGATTTTGATGGAGCAGTCGCCTGGCAAGTAAATTGACATAAGCGACTGACAGTCAAGGAAGTCCATGACTCTAGGGGCAGTGTCTTACACCCCATTTTCCAAAAGCCTTAGATCATACAAAGTGAGAACCTTGGTTTACTAAGCAGTCATTATTAACTCCATGCTTCGTCATGATGGTCCAAAACCATGAACCCATGCCTAAAAATCTATGGAAATCTTCTCACTCATTCATTCATAAATAAACATCGCATTCATGCATCATTTACATCTCATAAGCAAAACCTTATACCACCTTCTGTTTCTACCCCACTAGCTGATTTCCCGACGAACGCTTAGAACTAGAAGCATGTCTCAAGCCACTATGGAAGAACTCCAACAAGGCCAAGCTGCGTTGAAAGAAGAGATCAGCCAACTAAAGACTCAGATGAGCTTGGTTATGGAAATCTTGCAAACACTGTTGAAAAAGGAAGGAAATCCTACACCAACCTCCAGGATGGAAATGGTCTCCCCTATGCCTCTGTCCGACTCCACCGTGCATCATGAGTTGCCTCAGGGATACCGTCCCCAACCCGAACTGCTGAGGTTTCTTAATCAACAACCATTGTTTGTTCCCCAGCCAGCTCCGAGGAACCAAATGCAGAATCAGAATTGGTACTCAAGTGGAAGGCAAAACTCTTATGCTCAACGAGGCCAGAAAAAATCAAAGAGGCCAGAGAAACTGTTCGACCCAGTCCCCATGTCATATGGTCGAATTCTACCTCTTCTTCTCAACAGATCATTGGTGCAGTTAAGGGTACTAGGACCTCCTCCAACACATATTCCCTTGAACTACGACATGAATGCTAGGTGTGAGTTCCACTCAGGAGCACCCGGACACTCAATCGAGAGTTGTAAGGCTTTCAAATACAAGGTCCAGGAACTGATTGATTCAAAGGCTATCACGTTCACATCAAACGACCTGGATATACTGAGCAACCTCATGCTGCCACATGAAGGCACTTCTGCAATGCCACAACCAGTGCCAATGGATGAGGAACAAGAAGCTGGATAAGAGCCTCCTTGGGGACTATCATACATAAGTTCCTACAAGCATGATGACACCAGTCTACGGTTGAAACAAGGTTAATCACGCCAGCAATTATGTTATCATTCATTTGTCTTCATGTGTAACTTTCTTGCTTGTCATTGTAATATTCACTCTTAAAAACTTGTTTTTGCAACAATGAAATGAATATGCATGTTTTAAGTCAATCCAATCGTGTTCACTCTTATCTTACTTTTGTTTAAAAACGAAACTTAGAGGGAGAATGATGAATATAAGGTACAATAGCTCATTGCATGTATGCTTTTGAATAAACACCTTATTGATGATGTAAGTCATTGCTTCAAATCCCCAAACACTAGAGGTATAAGGATGATAACCCATAGTCAACCCCTTTGAGCCTAGAAGTAGGAGTTTTCTTCCAAGCAGAGAAACCCTCACATCTTAAACCCGGGGCAGGGTAGTCTTCAGCTAATTTGACCACGCGTTCAATTCCTAAAATACAAAGTAGGGAGTGTCCCGTTTGAGAATCAACCATATTCTAGGGAGTGTCTTGTCTAAAGGACAACCACATCATTTCCCTCACGAGAGGTCGAAATCACAAATCCAATGGTTGTCCCTCGCCAACAAAAAAGAGTGAGACAGTCACAAATCCTTTCAAACCAAATAAACAAATGTCACATGATTTGTTCCACACACAAAAATCTAAAAAAAAAAAAAAGAGAGAAAAATCCCGCTAAGTCAAAACCTGAAAGCGAGTGGCTTAGGCAAAAATTAGGGTATCCCGTTGGACTGTAAGCAAAAAAAAACCAGTCCAGGCAAAATTAGGGAAGTCGAAAAGCAAAAGAGGAATCAAAAACAAATCCTCAACAAGAATAAAGTCGTGTGACTGTAAACACAAAAACAAGAAGGCAAATGACTATCACTCCCAAAACCTTGTGGGTTCTCTTACTACCACTCCCATCATTCTAAGAGACGAACGTCTGTGTCAAACTAGTTGAACGTAGGACTGAAAGGTATCAAGAAGAATGGGCGGGCTAAATAAATTTTTGAGCCATAAATCCTTTGTTTCTTAAATCGTGAACCATCCCACATTACAATCCTCAAAAGACCTAATTGAAGCGAGGTCTATTTTGAAAGCATATTGCATTAGAGCTTGTGTCGAAACTGACTCCTATTTGTTTTGCTAAGTATCATTATGACTTTTGTAACTAGTGATTCATTCACTATATGTCATCTTTTCAGTGGACATACTTGGATTTCTAAAACTACCATAAACATAACATTAGCATAAATAGTTTTACTTGTGAATGAGCATTGACATCAAGAGCATTTTCACAATGAACTTGACTTGAGAAGTTTTGGTCACCCAAAAGAGGCAAATTTCCTGAGGACTCCAATGAGCAAAGGTCATCCCCTTAGATTAATCTCACCAAGGAGGGCAAGGTATCTAAGAACTCCGTTGAGCAAGCCACTTCAAGATCCAGTCAGTCTGGGACAACCACGTCGAGATTAGGCAAATCTCTCCAAAGGCAGTTGGCCAGGGGCATTCCCTCAAAGATCAACCAGTCAGGGGAAAAATCCATTCAAGGTTTCATACCAGGGAAGACCACCTCAAAAGCATCAGAAGGTCAAAACACTCCAAGAGATGGATGAGTAGGGGTAGGCAGACCCAAGACGTTGGGGCATATCAGATCAAGATCACTTTACCCATGGTTTTCTTCATAACTTGTAACTGGGGCAATCCATGTAGATACCTAACAGATTGGGGCAAGACTGGCCATGGAGAGGAGGAATTTTCTTATATTTTGGATTTTCTTGCTCAGATCAAGCATGGGGCATCAGAATATCCAGACCAAGCTCACTATGTCAGCCAGGTTCAAAGCAAATGTCGGGAAGTCATGTTAAACATATCATCCCATAACATATCATCCCATTCTTGACCCACCTCAAGGACATTTTTTGAACTATCCAAAACAATTGCATCAATCATTACGCACCAACCATGTTGCTTCATGTAATACCCCAAAATTTACCCTTTCATTTTTCCTGGAAGCATGGGATTATGTTTTACACTTCATTAGCATCGTATTAGGTCATACTCATTGCATACTGCATTAGTGACATGGAAATCAGGTCTTGATTGATCACTCCTTAACAGAAGGAGCCCACACAAAGCAAGATTGAGAATTGGACTTCATTTTCTAAGTATACAAGTCTCAAGGGTCTCAGGGGGGTCCAAGTATCTTATTATGGTCCTCAGTTCATCAGTGAAGGATTCAAAGCTATCAGAGTGTTCATCTGGATTTAATCAGAAATTAGGGTTTCATGGCTACCTGCAACAGGCAATGTTTGGTTGGAAGTAGAGGAGCTCATCCATGTCATGATTAGAGAGGCATCCTGGCCTAGGAAGATTCACAATTATCTCAGAAAGATCGATTGGCAATCAGTGCAATCAGTTCCTGATCATTTTGCCCTAAAACTAGGGTTTGGTATAAAATCAGTTTATTTCTGATTCTTTGGGTGAAACTCTTTTCCATGGCCCTACATATGTCCACAAGGGTCTACATACAAAAAATCAGATCTTTATTTGAGCTAGAAGTGCTTCAATTGGTCAATGGAATCGGGAATCAGACAGTTTGGGAAAAGTCAACTGTGGGGCCAGAAAAGTCAACTCCTGACATTTTGAGAGTGGAATCTCAAAATCCATGCATAGGGGATCCTACATGTGAAATTTGATCAAGGTTGGATCATGGATTCATCATTTAATCAGGAATTGGAAAAGTTACTTAATTTGGAAATGGTTGACTTTCTATTTAGGGCAAGTTTTCATGATCATTGCACTCGCTTTAAGCCCATTTTGCATCAAGATAAAAGCTCAATTTGAAAATTTCTCCAACATGAAAGTTGTTTCTCTTGTTCCAAGCTTTCTAGAGATATAAAGTTTGCTCCATTTGGATTAAAATTGAGAAAGTTATGCTTAGTCAAAGTGAGACATTGTTTTAGGACATTTAGAAAAATTTCTATGTCCAAAATCTTCAAAATTTGTCAAGACTTCTTGGCCAGTTTTCTTGCACTTTAATGCATTATTTGAAAATACTTTCTTCACAACAATTGTACCTTGCCATGTCCTCTTTCATATCCTTTTGGAATCATATCATTTGGATCCATGGTTTGAGAGATACATTCATTTAAAGTGGGCACCATGACTTGATTTTCTAGGCAGATTTTGGGTCTGGCTGGCCCAATCAGATTTTCTAAGCAGGCTGCACAAACCAGTCACGTTTTTTACCTATCTTGGCCATGCATTGGACATCCATTCACTTAAGTTTGGCCCAAAATAACAACATTTTACACCTCACTTCACACTTTTATTCTTATGGATAAATCACTTATTAAAAAGCCCATGAGAACACCTAATCCACCCTATTAAAGAAGCTGAAACCCTAACCCTGAAGGAGCATTGGAATTTCGTGGCAAGGAGGCAAAGCTTCATCACATTTCATATTCCATTCCACTTCTATTTTCCATTAGGTAATCATCTCTTCCATGACCATGTTTTGATATATCTGCGCTTGCTTACCATGTTCATCACCATTAATCCTTCCATTTTCGTATTTCTTTTTCTTATTTAAAATATTTTCTTCGTTCATAAAATTACCCAAAAATATTTTTCATTTTTCTTAACGTTTTATTTAATTTTATATAATTTTTATATTCGTATTTTTTTAATATTTATATTTTATTTTAATTATTTATTCTAACTGGTCCATTTTAACACACTTTTTTTTATTGATTTTATTTTTATGACTTAAAATTATTGTTAGCATTTGATTTTTTGGATGAAGGTTGACCATAGTCTCATAGTAAACCTGACCTTTTCTTGGAATTTTATTTCACATTTTCAATTTATTTTGGATTTATTTTTGACCTAGTTTGGTTGGTTGACTTTTACTTTGAATTCTGTTTTATTTTAATTAATTTATGTGCCAATTTTCATTATTATTAAAATCTTTTTTGGGAACAATGATATCCTGACCCCATCTTATTTATTTTAATTTTTAATAATTTTATTGGTTAATTTACTATTTATTCTTGATTTATTTCTAACCTAGTCTCACTAATTGACTTTTGGTTTGACCTCTGTTTTATTTTAATTAATTTATGTATCAATTTTCGTTATTTTTAAAATCTTTTTGGGGGATGATGATATCCTGACCCCAAATTATTGATTTTAATTTTTCATAATTTTCTTGATTAATTTACTATTTATTCTTGATTTATTTCTAATCTAGTCTTATTAATTGACTTTTGGTTTGACCTATGTTTTGTTTTAATTAATTCATGTGCCAATTTTCATTATTTTTAAAATCTTTTTGGGGGATGATGATGTCCTGACCCCACCTTATTTAGTTTAATTTTTCATAATTTTCTTGATTAATTTTCTATTTATTCTTGATTTATTTCTAACCTAGTCTTATTAATTGACTTTTGGTTTGACCTATGTTTTGTTTTAATTAATTCACGTGCCAATTTTCGTTATTTTAAAAATATTTTTGGGGGATGATGATGTCCTAACCCCACCTTATTTAGTTTAATTTTTCATAATTTTCTTGATTTATTTACTATTTATTCTTGATTTATTTCTAACCTAGTCTTATTAATTGACTTTTGGTTTGACCTATGTTTTATTTTAGATAATTTATGTACCAATTTTCGTTATTTTAAAAATCTTTTTGAGGGATGATGATGTCCTGACCCCACCTCATTTAGTTTAATTTTTCATAATTTTCTTGATTAATTTTCTATTTATTTGTTATTTTTTAAGTTGACCTTAATTTTCAGTTGATTTCTTTATGATCGATGTTTGACTTAGGGATTGCTTATGGCAATTGAAGAGATCTTTTGATCCTCCCTTGCTCATATCATATGCCATGTATTAGAGACCTTTTACCTTGATTTTATTTGGTCCTTACCTTATTTCTTGATTAAATTATTCAGTGGACCCTTCGTGTGTATATTTTCATCTGTTTGATTCATCTGTTATCTTTTATACTTGTTTCTCTCATTCATGCTTTCTATTGTTTGATTATTTAACATGTCCATACCCCCATGCATTGTTTAAATGCTCCATTATTTGATTCTTTTGTTTGATTATATATTGTTTATTTATCCGATCTGATTGATAACTGTTGCCTACTTGTATGATGTATGAGGCATATATTCTTTTCCGTCAACCCTTTGACAAAGACCAATTACCTTTCTGTCAACCCTTTGACGATGACAAACTTTTTTCCGTCAACCCTTTGACGAAGACAAATTACCTTTCCGTCAACCCTTTGACGATGACACTTTTTTCCGTCAACCCTTTGACGAAGACAAATTACCTTTCCGTCAACCCTTTGACGATGACAAACTTTTTTCCATCAGCCCTCTGATGACGACATTTTACAACAGTTTCTTTCCGTCAACCCTTTGACGAAGACAAATTACCTTTCCGTTAACCCTTTGACGATGACAAACTCTTTTCCATCAATCCTTTGACGAAGACAAATTACCTTTCCGTCAACCCTTTGACGATGACAAACTTCTTTCCGTCAACCCTTTGACGAAGACAAATTACCTTTCCGTCAACCCTTTGACGATGACAAACTTTTTTCCGTCAACCCTTTGACGAAGACAAATTACCTTTCCGTCAACCCTTTGACGATGACAAACTTTTTTTCCATCAGCCCTCTGATGACGACATTTTACAACAGTTTCTTTCTGTCAACCCTTTGACAAAGACAAATTTTTCCGTCAACCCTTTGACGATGACAAACTCTTTTCCGTCAACCCTTTGACGAAGACAAATTACCTTTCCATCAACCCTTTGACGATGATAAACTTTTTTTCGTCAACCCTTTGACGAAGACAAATTACCTTTCTGTCAACCCTTTGACGATGACAAACTTTTTTCCATCAGCCCTCTGATGACGACATTTTACAATAGTTTCTTTTCGTCAACCCTTTGATGAAGACAAATTACCTTTCCATCAACCCTTTTATGATGACACTCTTTTCCATCAACCCTTTGATGATGACACCCTTTTCCATCAACCCTTTGATGATGACACCCTTTTCCATCAACCCTTTGATGATGACCCCCTTTTCCATCAACCCTTTGATGATGACACTCTTTTCCATCAACCCTTTGATGATGACACCCTTTTCCATCAACCCTTTGATGACTACACCCTTTTCCATCAACCCTTTAATGATAATCTCTCATTGGAAACAAAAATCCCTATAAACATCCAAATAACCAGTCGCAATCCCACACGTATTGCACGCATCACTTTATGCATAATTTTCTCGCTGAAACGAGAAGTTCCTAAGCCCAACCATACTTGGCACAATCCATATACCTTGCATTTACAATACCCAAGCAGCCCGAGCATACATCGACTTTCTGCATACATCGACATTTTACATACATAACATTGCATCATAACATACTCTTCATATTGGGGGCAAGTATGTTTAGCATAAGTTGGATTCAAGCCTTTCTCAAAAGTGCAAGGGTCCCCGTGAACAACCCCCAACAGGTTTCCCCAAAGTATCTCTTTTTATTTTCCTTTTGCAAATATTGTTGGCCCTTTTTCAGTACCTCGCCTTTTGCGAGACCCCTCTGCTTTTTGGAAGGGAACACCCTGTTTTGCCTTTTTTGCAAGCCTCCTTGTTGCCTTTTGCATGAGAGAGTTTACCTTTATCAACTTTGCATGTTAAGCAAAAATAAGAGATTGGACGATTGACCTATTCTCTTATCGTTTGTCTTAAAACACCTGAGGTAGGTTTGGCAAGTCCCAAGTGGTAGCCATATTTCGAAAATTTCATCCCCACCGTTGTGCCTGAGGGATATAATGAGTTTTTCGTGCCTACCGTAAATTTTCCTCTACCTTGTGTATGATAACCACCATATCTATTCACCTGCCTTTTGCAAGTACCCCTGTGCCTTTTGCACACTTTCAAAATCAAACCTTCCTAGCCGTTGCTAGGCATTAACACTTTTCAAAATTCAAACCTTCCCAGCCGTTGCTAGGGATTGACAATTTCAAAATTCAAACCTTCCCAGCCGTTGCTAGGGATTGACACTTTCAAAATTCAAACCTTCCCAGCCGTTGCTAGGGATTGGCACTTTTCAAATTCAAACTTTCCCAGCCATTGCTAGGGATTAACACTTTCAAAATTCAAACCTCCCCAGTCGTTACTAGGGGTCTACACCTTTAGATTTCAGGTTTTCCAGCCATTGCTAGGAAGCGTCACTGAACTAAAACCTCCCTAGTCGTTGCTAGGGATCTACGTCTTTAGATTTCAGGTATTCCAGCCATGGCTAGGAAGCGTCACTGAACTAAAACCTCCCTAGTCGTTGCTAAGGATCTACATCTTTAGATTTCAGGTATTCCAGCCATTGCTAGGAAGCGTCACTGAACTAAAACCTCTCCAGTCGTTGCTAGGGATCTACACCTTTAGATTTCAGGTATTCCAGCTGCTGCTAGGAAGCGTCGCTGAACTAAAATCTTCTCAGCTATTGTTAGGGATTTTCACTATCTTTTACATAAGAAACTTATCCCCAACGAAGTCATATTCCCTCTCATCTTTCTTCTTGAACTTTTGTCATGAAGCTTTTCTATTTGTTTTCAATTTGAAGAGATACTTATGTTACACACCATAATATACATTGCATATCATACACATCATGACATAACCATCATACAGTTGACTCATGTCCTCCCCACATAATACCATAAATTATCCTCAACAGATGATTTCATATCAAAAGTAAATTCCATCCCAAGAACAACCTTCACAAATACCCGTCACTTCATATCACATTCATTTCATTCCCATTAGGGTGAATTTTTGGATATTTTTATTTATTTAATCCTCTCTTACCTTGGATGTGTGAAAATCGTTGCTATCTAAACATTCGGGTTCAAGAAGATTAAATAGGGGCAGTTGTCATACCCCAAAATTCAGCCTACCCTGATACAACTTTCATCTTATCCATGGCCCTACTGCACATTCATGCATTCATTATTTCATCATCACAATTTCATTGAAATTTCATAACCAAATACATATTACATGGACTCAA
Organism: Lathyrus oleraceus; assembly: GCF_024323335.1. Taxonomy (NCBI): domain Eukaryota; kingdom Viridiplantae; phylum Streptophyta; class Magnoliopsida; order Fabales; family Fabaceae; genus Lathyrus; species Lathyrus oleraceus. The sequence goes on from NC_066583.1 coordinate 613,227,233, forward strand.
GGCATGATGTTTAAACCCGGAAAAATTGGGGTTATCCGGTTAAAGTTTTGAAAAAAAATGGGTAATCGGTTAGCCTAATCATGGTAATCGATTACCCAGACCAAAAATTGATTTTTTGGCCATTTTGGACCGGGTAATCGATTACCCTAATCATGGCAATCGATTACACATACCAAAAATTGATTTTTTGGCCATTTTGGACTGTGTAATCGATTACCCTAATCATGGTAACCGATTACACCTGCGCAGACAACAGTAATGGCTCTGTTTTTTACCCAAAGGACCTTTTGGTTCACCCACTTCAACCCCTTTGCTTCCTCTATAAATAGAGCATTATCCCCACCATTTTTCAAGCTTGAAAGCCATAAAACCTCTGTCCAAATCACATTTAAGCTACCTCTTTTCAACCTAAACCCTAACTCACCCAAACCCTCTTTCTTCCCTACCAAGTTCCTACCACAACAACCATAGCCACCCTCTTCCAAGCTTTTTGCTTCACTCTCAAACCCAAACACAACAACAACCTAGTTTTGACACCACAATCTTGGTAATATTTTGGACTCAAACTCCTTGACATTTTTGGTTTTGCTTTGTGTTTGAAAATGGCTTTTTACTCTTGGGTTGTGTTTTGAGAGAGATTTGAGTCAACTTTGAGACAAGTGGTTTTTGTTGGGTTTACACCCTTTTGGGGATTTTTTGCTCTTACTACTTTTTATCCACCATTTTCAATCAAACCTTGTTTCTTGTTATCATTTAATATTTATTGTTGACTTGTTGTTACATTTATGTGGTTGATGAGTTCTATTAGATCATGACCAAGGTTGTTTAGAGTTGATTAAATCTTCAATACTTCAAACCTATTAATGGTTGATCAATAGATCATTCATGATACTTTGAGGCATTGATAGATTGCCTCTATTTCAACCATGCTTGGGTCATTTGATACATGTATGAAACTATTTCCTTTACATTGTTTCTTGTTATCATTGAATATTTATTGTTGACTTCTTGTTACATTTATTTGGTTGATGAGTTCTATTAGATCATGACCATGGTTGTTTAAAGTTGATTAAATCTTCAATACTTCAAGCCTATTAATGGTTGATCAATAGATCATTCATGATACTTTGAGGCATTGATAGATTGCCTCTATTTCAACCATATTTGGGTCATTTGATACATAGATGAAACCATTATCTTTACATTAACTTGTTATTCTATTTGCTTATTGTTATTCTACTAACCACTAACCATTAACTACTAACTTCTAACATTTACATTAATGCACTTTACTTCCTTGCAATTTATTTTATTGTTTATTTACATTCAAGTACTCATTATCATCATCATTGTAGAAACTCATCATGCATGTTTATTTACTTGTTATTTATTTTATTGTCCTAATACATTAAAAATAACAAAAACATGATAAAATGATAAAGACCAAAAATATTCACTCCACTCTTAATCAACTTGGACTTAGAGGATTTCATCTTATGACCTTTGCTTGGAGGCCTTTTCATTACTCTTTGCGATACTTTGTAAGCACTTGGATTTTCATCCGTAACTTACATGCATGTTGTAAGAATGGCATCATGGCACCACCTTAGGGGGACATGTTTGTAAGACCATTATCCTTTGTTTAGCTTAGGTCACTTTTGCACACAAAAGGCTTTCTCTTGGGCTACCTTACAATGAGACTCTTTAATTTCTTGTTGGTTACTTTGCATTCATGTTGCATAAGCCAAATTTCATTATCAAATAAACCAAACCCTTGATTCAACGTCAAGTGGCATTTTTATAATCAAATTCAAAACACTTAATAATTACGATTATTATTGTGCGCCATGAGCCTTAAGTGGTGGAGAATGGGTGAGAATGGAGCATTCCTACCCTTACTCTGATTATTTTGGACGCAAGACACTTGGCTTGTTGTCTAGAATAATCACCTCCGTCCATAGACTTTAGTACAATATAATCACAAACACTCATTTCATAAAACTCTTATTCAAGGTAAAAACAACACAACTCATCAAACTCATTTTTGTTCCTTCGGGCATCATCCTGAAAACCCTTTTTTCAAAGGTAAAATCAACCAACACACAAACATTTTCTACTCCGAACTACGGAGCTCTGATTCCTCATCCCCGAATGAGTGATACGTAGGCACAAGGGCCCCAATCCTTGGCGAACACTATAATAACAAAAACACCCCTTTCTTTTCACACATTCTTTTGAAAATAAAACAATAATAGATAAATCTCATGCATGTAAAATAACCCAAATGATTTCCATGGAGTACCGTGGACGTAAGGGGTGCTAATACCTTCCCCTTACGTAACCGACTTCCGAACCCAAATCTCGGTTGCGATACCGATTCCTTATTCTCTTTTAGCGCTTCCTGTACGCGTGTCTTTTCTGAGGGTTTTATCGACTATTTCCCCTCTCCTCTCCGATAGAGGTAAACTAAATAAAATTCGGTGGCGACTCTTTTGACTTTGCCTCTCTTTGGCATCTCTTTAGTCCCGATTTCGTTATCGTGAAATCTCGGTAGTGACAAGCGGTATCTAGCAACACATCACTGCTACCTAAGACACGAAAATACTTATGTGCACAATTACCCTTTTTCCCTTATATCTATATTGAACACAAGGCATAAACCGTGTCATCCTTGTCCAAATCAATATTGGGCCCATAGACATTTATCCTCAGGATGGGCAAATTCCATCTAGGTCACTCATGTCCCTTAGCATGCTTTGTGAAGTACCCATCAACTGTCTTTATGGTCATTCAGTTACGGACAACGTTTGATCAGCAATAAGGCACTCGACTCTACATCTAGGATCCATAGTGGTTTCAGGTCGAAGGGTGGTATACACCATTATCACCGTGAGAATAACTTATGACACTTTGCATAACATTCTATATAGTATTCTCATAGCGGGTCAATCCAGTATAAATATTACTCTTAATATTCATGCCTATGTTTAAGACTTGATAACTCCCTATCCATGATCCATGAGATGTGATCATCAGTCTATATACATAATAGTCTTAATGCTTTAATGTTATCCCACTTCACAATAAATCTCGATTGCGGATACTTTAAGAATAGTGTCCTTATGTTTAATGTGATCTCATGATTAAGTCACACTTGATACATGAAACGGACTAGCTATTCTAGGGACTTTATTAAACAAACATAATAAAGAAAAAGCCTTTTATTATTAATAAATAATTTGATACAAGTACCAAAAGTATTGGCCTCTAGGGCTTACACCAACAAAAATAACACAAATGTTTATTTTGATTCACTTTTAATGAAAATGCATTTTGTCATTTTAAGGAGAATACTCAACTAGTCACCCACGAGTATGAGATTTTTGCATCACCACAGAGAAGGATTCCACTAGATCTCTTATATGGAAAAGAATTATCATCAATACTATGGAGAGGGGAAAGTTATAGCTCAACTATGGAAATAACTCATGTCTAAACTTTGAAAAAGAGTTCTAACAGAAAAAGTGCACAAAGGGCACAAAATGATTTGAATGAGTTATGCATTTTTTTACTTCTTTTGAAATTGGTTTTGAATATGATTGAAATGTGTTAGCATTTATTAAGAACTTTTTTTTGAAAATCACTTGACAAAAGTCATGGTTTATTAAGAAATTGGGTTAAGTTTGAAACTAAGAAGTTTTGAAAACAAAGAGAGAATATTTTGAAAATTAAAGAAGGGGGGAGAAGAAGAGACTATCCTAGAACATAAAGTAATAGCTAGGGAGGAAATATCTAACCAAGAGATATCAAGTTTTATGACATAAGTCAAGCAAGAATTTCCTCCTTTGGATTAAGCCTCAAGCAAGCCAAATAAGCAAAGAATAATTCATGTATCAGATGAAACCAAAGTAATCAAGCCAAGTCTTCCAAAAGAAGTCCAAAGTCAAATGTACCAGATGAATTCCAAAGTTTCAAATCATAAACTCCCAAAGAAAATGTCAAGATCCTAGTTCTAAGTCCATAATTCCACAATAATGCTAATGATAGTAACCACAAGTCCGTGAATCAGGAGAACCAATTTTCTTTTAGGGTTTTTCCTTTATTAATGTCTTTTACAAGTAAATGAAAGTCCAAATGGACAAAGAACAAATGACATAAGCACAAATAATATGAGATGAGATACTAAAAATAAAGCACTGAGTAAATGACAAAAGGATAAAGAGTATAAGATAAATGACATTAAAGTAAGATTAATACAGTAATATGTTAGTAAGTGATGTTAGTGATCAAAAATAAAAGATGGTTTGGTCATTTTTTGGAAAACACTCAACTATTCAGCCATAAGTATGAAAATGTGGATTTTTACATCACCATGAGAAGGGATCCAACTTGGATAAAAATCAACAAGTATGCCACTAGGTCTCATAAGTGAAAGGAGACAATATTTTTTCATACAATACCATGAGGAATAAGAGACTTACAATCTCACTTATGAAAATGACTTATTGTCGGGACAAATTTAGCGCTATGTTAAGAAATCATAATTGAACTTATGTAGAAGTCACAACTATCTGAGGACGGTCAATAATAATGTTTGTGTTAATACATACTAGAGAAATGATATGTAAATCATTCTCCTAAAACTTATGCCACAAAAAAAAAGAGGATGGATCAAGCACAAAGGCTATGAGGATGATCCATTACTTCAATCCATACTTCATGATACTTAGGAAAAACTTATGCATCAATCTAAAGCACCTCAAATGATCCATGATCAATTAGGAGATAGATTTAAAATGATGAAAGTCCATTAAGTACCAATCCATACATCATGAATAAGATGGACACAAACCATCCAATTAATCAAGAGGAAAAGAAAGAGATGAAGAAGAAGACAAGAAGGATCACACCCAAATTGGATCAAATGAGTAATCAAGTCATCATCAAAACGAATTATCCATTTTGGTGTATTAGGGTTTTCACCCCATCAACACCTAAGATCCATTAAGTTTGATGAGACTTATGATCAAAACAACCATGATCAAGGTCAACATAAGTCAACAAAGGTCAAACAAATATAAAATGTAAAAAGATAAAATAAAATGCATCAAAAATATTTTTAAAATGAATTTAAAAAGGGAAATAAAAGAGAAAAATCATAAAGCCCTTCAAAACACCAAATAAATAGCCAAGAAAATTATGGAAGGTTAGAAATAAAATAAGATACATAACATAAATTTTTCAGAATTTAAAAATGCACAAAAGTATTTTTAAACCAATTAAAATAAAGGAGAAAAGAGAAATTCCATAAAAAATAGAAAATTAATTTTAAAAAATATGAAAAAAAAATCAGATGAAGAAAAATAAAAGAGAATTTTTGAAATTATTTTGGGATTTTTTGGATGTAAAATGAATTTTCTATGAATTTGATAAGAAAATGCAATTAAAACTGAAAATAGAAAAAGAAATAAAATCAGGAAAAACACGGAGCGTTGGATCTGGCCTCATTAGTTGACGTGGAAGATTCAACAATCCTCGGGATGGGGGGCACGGGTGAAATTAATCAAAATAAAGCACGGGATCTAATTCAACTTGGACCAATCAAAACATTTCAAATGTCCAACGTGTTCAGCCAAACTCAGGTGACTTGAGATACTCCGTTCATCTTCTCCGATGGTCCCTCACCGGAGTTTCATAGTTTGGTAAATTCAGAATACGTGACCACCACCAACGTGATTGCCTCCTCATCACGAATTCAACCTCATATTCCAAATCAATTTATCTAAATTAAGCATGGATAATTTCAGAGAAGTTTCAGAAGAAAGCAAGTCACAAAAAATAAAATTAAATGATGAACACGATCAATCAACTCTAGATAAGTTAGGGAAAAGCATGAGAGAGTGAATGACTATATTGTGGTAACTTGTTTGAGTTCAAATGATGCTCATAACTACCTTGTCCAAATGGTGATTATAAGTTGATGAAGATCGATCTGGTCGGAGCACTTCAGAAGGTCCTAGAGCTTGGGAATTGTTGCAAAAGCTTCAGAGAAGACCGAAGGTGCTAATGGAATCAAGAAATTGGATTGAAACAAGTTGGAATTCAAAACACAATAGTTGATTTTTTTTGGAAATTTTCAGATTGAAGCAGGGGTTTCTTGGCTCTTAAAAGTTTGGAAATGAATGAAGTAGATTCCTCTATTTACAGGGAATGTGTTTAGATCCAAATACATGGGGAATCAAGCTTAATTCGTGCAAAATAAATTTGATCTTGAAGTGAGAAAAGTGTGACTTGCAATCCCTCAAAACTCAGCCAAATCATGTGTTTTAAGAGTCAATTAACTTCTGGAGACTTGGTTAAACATGTTTAGGTCCAAAACATGTGGTAATTTGACTTGTAATTAAGATTAGTGAAGTTCAAATTTCGGATCATGGTGATTTCTTCAGTTCCAATTTACCATGTTCAACTCAATTGGGCATCTGTCTCATGAGGCTTTTTGATCCCATTCTTCTTGTAATATGTTGACATCATATCAAAGATCAAAATGTGACAAGAAAGGTTTCATTTGGATGCTTGAGCACAAAGTTATGACATGTTGAAGTTGGCACGAAAAACTGATCATGTAACTTAGAAAATTCTAAGTCCCAAATGGCTGAAAATGACTTGTAATGTCCCAAAGAATTCCATGGCCTTCCAAGCATAATTTGACCTTAATCCTTGAAGAAAACTTGTAGAGGGAATAACAAATTATATTGTGCAAAAAGAATCAGTCTCAAATGTTGACAATTGAAGAAGTTATGATCCTTGAAAGTTGAGAAAAAATCCCTCGAAAATAGGTCAAATTTCACTAAGTCCAAAAACGAACTATAAAGTCTCCAAACTTTTGATGATCCTCTTAGCATAATTGGCTCTTGTCATATAAAGAGAAGTTGTATAGGATATTGATAAGAGACATATGCAAAAATAAGCATTCAAAAATGTTGAGAATTGAAGGAGTTGTGATCCTTGGAACTTTGACTTTAAATGTTGACTTTTTGGTCAAACCTCTTGAAATAAACTTGTGCACTTGGACTTTTATTGCATTTCAAGGTACATTAATGATCATATGAACTCAAAATAAGGTTTCCTTGAACGTATCTTGATTGAATTGCTCAAAGTTTGATGTAACTTGTTCAAGAAGGCATAAAAATAAACACATGAACCTTTGACTTCTCTTGAGAAAAAAGCAACCAAACTTTGAAGTACTCTTGATCAAAATGAGATTGAAAGAGGCTTGAAAACCTTAGAGATCATGCTTTGAGAAATGATCCCTTTGAAAATCAATGGTTGACCATACTTTGACTTGAGGAATCACACAAACCCTAGCTAAGGAACCATGCTTGATGCCCTTGATGGGAAGCCCCATTGTCTTGCACCATAAACCTAAAGGAAATAAGACATATTTTTACTATTTTGATTAGTGGCTAGATAAGAAATGAACATATAAACACAAAGGTAAAAAAACCAACAAAATGGTGCTTGGTGATCCTTACAAATAGCAAAATCCAAAGATGAGAGGGAGACGACCAAGACGTGACCTTGTTTGTATGCAAGGATGCAAATGATATGTGGGATCTTAGGGTTAAAAATTAGGGTATGACACATATTTGATGTCTTTTTCCTGTTTGTTGCTTTAATTGATGTAATGAACCATGCAATCAGTTAAAATTTGAAGAAAAAATGGTTAGGGTTTTTATTTGGGGGAGGTTCGATATGCTCGATTCATAGCAGTTTTGTGTGTTTTAATGCCAATTTGTGTTCAGGAGGAAAAAAGAGTAGGGGTGTGTGTTTTGGATTTCATGTTTTACTGAGATTTGAAGAAATTTGGGTTTAAGGATGCACATGTTCTTCGTGTTCATCCTATGTTCATACATATTTCCTTTGTTTAATCCGAAAAAATTGTAAAATGTGTGTGGAGTGTGTTTGTGTGTTGGAGGAGAGAGAGAGAGAGAGAGAGAGAGAGAGAGAGAGAGAGAGAGAATGAAATTGGAAATGGAACTCACGTGCTTGTTTTTTTCCTTTTCAATCCCCACAATCCTTCAATTAAACAACACATGGCGTGTTATGGACCCTTGGATCAACATACTGATTACATTGACTTGGGGTCCCATGTGGGGACCCCATCATAAAGCTATGTGCCCTCAGATCTACTTGGTGGCTGGATCAATGCACCAGGTGAGAGTTAAAGCTTTGAATCTCTTAGCTCGCAAATCGGGTGGGTGCCCTTTCAGCCTTCTATTGGCCCTGAGCCCAATTTACTTATGGCGCCCCCTCCCTTTTTTTTCTATGTTTCTTTTTTGTTGTTATGTTTTTTGTTTTTTATTTTTTATTTTTTATTTTTTATGGGCCTTTGGTCCATGCTCTTTTGCTTGTGTATCTCACCCATATATGCTCCATGCACCCCCTTCCCTCTTTATTTCTTTCTCTATATTATTTATTTTAATGTTTTTATTTTCATAATTTTTTTAAAATAAATATAAATAACATTTCCCAAATATAAAACTCATGATTAGTATCAATATTTTAAAAATAAAGTTTAAAACCATTCAAAAAACATTTTTATCAAATTCAATCCTTTTTCAAAATAACGCAAACCTAAACGCTTGATCTTTTCAAGTTATCTTCAAATCTAATCCTTTCGAAAACCTTTTTTTCGTAATAAACAATCGGATGAAAAAGTATTTAGTTTGACTTATGTGTCCCTCTTAGTCTCCGAGTATATGGATGATGGTCGTACTTAGTCTACCGTTCAAGTACTCGTCTTCCATTTCAAAATACATTAAATAACCAAATCTAGTTCACTCTTTCATGGATGAAAAAGATTAATTGGACATAGTTCTCCTCCAATATGACTACTTGGTATGAGTTGCGTAAAAGAATGCAAAATTTTCAAACTATTGATAAAACAACTCAAAGGTTTATTGAGAAAGAAAAGGAACACTAGGAAAATGTTTTAAGAGAATTATTTCAATACGAAAATTTCTTGCTAAACATAATTTGACCTTTTGTTGTTCTAATTAGAAATTGTACCAAAATAACAATGAGAATTTTTTATGCTTAATTGAAATGTTAGCTGAATTTGACTCTATTGTCTAAGAACATATTAGATGTATTATAAATGATAATGTTCATGTTCACTTTATTGAGCATAAAATTCAAAATTAGTTAATACTTTTGCTTGCTTCTGCAATTAAAAATGAAATCATTAAAAAAAATCAAACAAATAAAATATTTCTCAATGATACTTGATTGTACTCGTGGTGTTAGCCACAAAGAGAAAATATCTTTGATAATACGACATGTGGATGTTTCTTCAAATTTTGTTAGTGTTGAAGAATCTTTTAGAATTTTAGAATGTGAATGATATGACTAGTCAAGGGATTTTTGATGTTTCACAAGATAAATTGAATTTTTTTTTTCTTGACATATTTGATGTGCGGGGACAAGGCTATGATAATGAGTCAAATATGAAAGGAAAACATCAAGGTGTACAAAAGAAATATTTAGACATAAACCTAAGAGTCTTTTATACTCCTTGTGTCTGTCATATTCTTAATTTGACATTGTGTGATATGGTTATTTTTTGTTCTAAAGCTAGAGATTTTTCTTTTGAATTGCTCAACACATTTATACTATTTTTGCTAATTATACTAAGAGATGGTAAATTTTGAAAGATAATGCAAAATGGTTGACTCCAAAATCATTGTCATCCACCCTTTGGGAAAGTCGTGTAGGTAGTGCCAAAGCTATTAAATTTAAGTGTCAAATTTTAGAGAAGTTTTACTTGAAGTGTCAGAAAAGAATCTTGATTCTAAAATAAGAAGTGAAACTAAATTATTAGCAACAAATGAGCTTGATGATTTTGAGCTTTTAATGGCGATAATTATTTGGTTTGAAATATTATTCGCATTTAATGTGGTTAGCAAACTCTTACAATCAAGGGATATGGTTATTGATGTTTCTATGAAAAAATAACGAGGTTGATTTTATTTTTTAAGGAATATAGAGAAATCGATTTTAAAAATGTCTTGAATTATGCTACAGAAATTTTCATTGAATTGAATATTGATCCAGTATTTTCTCAAAGGCGTATAATTCAAAGAACAGTTTGATGAAAACTCGAATACCCCACCAATTAAGCTTTCTAAAGAGGAATCTTCTAGGCAGAGACGGAGCTAGGTTGGCTAGAGGGGGTCATGTGTCCCCGCAATGTTTTTTTTTAATTTTATTCTAAATTATCATTATATATATATATATATATATATATATATATATATATATATATATATATATATATATATATATATATATATATATATATATATATATATATATATATATATTTTGAAAGTCTATTTTAAGATTAAAATATAGTCAAATTGGTTGTGCTTAATTTTAAAACATTTTTATTTTATATATTTTTATTTTAACATTAAGATATCATCACCAAATATCACAGATAATTACTCATACTATATTAATTATTTAATATAGAGATAAATATAATTTTGTTAATAATAAAATCGAGAAAATAACACAAATAAAAAATTAAAAAAATTATTAAATACTTTTTTAAAATATAAATATCATAACAGATAAAAAAATGATGTATAATTTTTGTTTTAAAAAATAAATTTCATATATTACACTACTAATTTATAAACTAATATATTATCCCCACAATTTAAAATCTCTGGCTCCGTCCCTGCTTTTAGAGTTAATTGTTTTATTTATCTTGTTGATCAAGTTATTGTATCTCTTAATAAGAGATTTGAGCAATACCAATAATATGAAAATGTTTTTCGTTTCTTATTTACTTCTCAAATTTTAGAATCATTGGACAATGCAACTTTATAGTCTTGTTGTAGTCATTTTGAAGAGACATTGCAACATAATAAGCAATGTGATATTGATGGGAAAGAATTATATGTGGAGTTAAGGTTACTAAGAGATATGTTGTCCTATAGAAAATATTGGACCTATTGATATATTTAGATTTTTGAAAGGCATTGATTTTTTTTCTAATACAATTATAACATATAGAATTTTATTGATTATTTTTGTGACACAGTTACCTTTTGTAGAAAGAAGTTTTTTAAAATTGAAGTTCATGAAGTCTTATTTGTTGTCTACCTTGTTACAAGAAAGATTTAATTAATTAGCATTGATTGCAATTGAGAATGATTTATTGAAAAATATATAATATGAAGAATTGATTGAAGGATTTGCTTTAAAAAAAATACTAGAAGGTATGATTTTTTTTAATAGTTAGAATGTATTTTATTGATATTGATCAGAATATGAATTTTTTATATTAATTATATGGATACATGACTATTTTTTTAATGTTGTTTATGATTTACGATTTAAATGGATGATGTTTTTTTTAATTATATTTTTTATTAAAGATTTATTTTTATTATTTATTATGGACCTCTAAAAACTCAAGACCAACTCTATTCCAAACATAATAGCTACAACCATCCTTAACTATCTTCTCAATTAACTCTTACTTTCCATAGCACTTGGATCTACAATTCATTCCAAATATTAAAGAAAACTTTTATATAGATAAATATAAAATAGCATGTGCATTCAATCACACAAATAAATATATATATTATCTTCTTCATTGTGATGCAAAAATATTATGCATTTTGTTCTTTTGTTGTTATGCAAAACGTGGATTAATAACTGTATGGTGACAAAATGCTTGTAATAATATTCTAATAATCATAATAAAATATAAGAAGAATAAGCAAAAATAATAATATTATTTAAGACATCTACGCTCTTGAGAAACACGTGATATATTACTTTTGGCGCATGCCAAAAGTAGAAGAAGATGAAAATCTCACGTCTTAAACATTTTTCCATTCCCTTTTAAATCTCTATTTATTGAAAATTTTAAATTTTGTTTTCATTTATTTTCCTACCATAACACGATTTGAAGCTAACGTGCGCCTATCCACGTTATGAATCATTAAAAAAAGTTTAGAATTGACCTTACTTAACCACAAGAATATCCAAACTACCATGTATATTCACTAGTGTACTTACTATTAGGATGGAAATAGACTTTGTAAAATTTGAGTCTAATCAATTAAAAAATTTAAAATTTAAGCTTGATTTATAATTTATTATAGATTTATTTTTAGTCATGAGTATGCTCTTTTTAAAAATTGGATTGATCTATTAAACTATTTAAAAATCTATATTATTTATCTATTTAATTTATCTATTAATATAAGTTTTATGATGTTATTTATTTAAAAGAGTTTAAGAACACAATTTACTATAACAATTAATAACATTGTTCGTAAGATTTTTTAACTTATTTCATAAATTCTTCAAGATAATTTAAGTTTTATTTTTGCATTTTAATTTAAAGTAGAAAATATAATCTAATAATAATAATAAAGTTATTCATTCTTACTTAAATAAATCGGTCTGACAAATTTAAAATATTTTTTATAGTATGTGACCTACCATATTTAGCTAAATAACCTTATAAAAAAACATAGGTATTTTCTATTTAAAAAGAACCTGATTTAACCTGAACAAATGTAAGATAGATAGTAGATTTCTATTAATTGATCTATCATATTTCATCCTACTTACAATCACCGTGTATTATTAAGTAATAAGTGTCATGAATTTGATTTCATTTGAATTTGAATTTGTAATAACAATTACAAAAATAGCAAAGCAATCATAATGCATAATTAATGTTTAAAAGTTCTAAGTATTGTATAGTTGTGCAGTGATATTAATAATTTGTAGTGATGCATGTTTAAACTTACAATATCCACTTATTTATATTTAAAAAATGAAAATTTAACAAATTGTTGATTAGACTAAAAAAAATATTTAAGAGCATTTACTTTAACATATATAATAAATAGACAAAATTAAGAAAAAATAATTATAAAAAAATTAACTTTTTTATTTAAGAAACATTATACTGCAAAATATATATTGTCTCGTTCAAGAATCATAAATGGATGTCGTGGGAGTACTGAAGATTTTGAACGATAGTGTTGATCTCCTTTACAGCGGCGCGGGATGGTCATGCATATTTAGCACTCCAACGCCTAAGTCAATTCAAGATTCAATGTGGGTGTAGTGAAAAGTGGATATCGCTGAATGTACCATGCTCTTTGCGTATGAACTGTTTTTATACTTTGGATCAAGTGGAATGGATTTGAGATGAATTGGGTCTTAGCCATTTGAGCCTTTGGTCGGTCCAAAACAGTTGCCCTTAAGGCTTTGTCGGGCACTAAAGTAGTTGGGGGAAGCCTCAAGTGATGATTGGGAACATTTTGTCTGAGGTGAGCAAGACCTGCAACATTTTGAATTAGTTGAAAAAGCAGTGGGGAAACAAGCGCATTAAATGTGTTTTCATCATGAGAACGTTTTGTCGCCTTCTTCTTCTGACACATGTGGTGATGTGAGTAGATAAGGCATGGCGCAATTTATAGTATACTCGAGTGTACTCGAGGTAGCGTGTATCCACGAGGGGAAATCTAGTTGTTGATCTTATGACTTCTCTTTCTAGTTGGCTTGAATCCTTCAGTCGCGACTGCCTATAAATAGGAGGAATTGAGTGCTTTGAAGTTTTTTTGCAACCCTTGATATTTAAACTTACGGTAATTGTCTAAGAAAGTGTCTTCGTTTCCTCTTCCCCGAGGGCATTCATTAAAGAGAATCGCAATACCTTGTTCAAAGTTTTTGCTTTTCTGCCTTCTCTTAACCTTATCAACAGCATGTAACCATGTACCTTCCTCAACTTAGGCTTTTATCTTCTGCATTTCTTACTTTCTGGTTAGGATGAGTGATAGTACAATTAACCTAATGAGTTATTATGAGAGAGAAACTTCATTTTCCTTGAGAGTGGGGACATCCTCAGATTCTCATCTCCCTCCTCTTGGTCATAATCTCCTGAAACTTGAAGTCATATATGTATGTGACGATTCTGATTTAGAAAGGGTATTTGGGAGTTCCTTAGAGAAAGAAACTTCTTCATCCGACTCATTAGAAGCCTTTTATAAAATGTTGGCGGAGAAGTTAATCGCGTTGAGGTCTCTATGCCTCCTCCCATCTAAACTGAGGAGGAGATACAAGCCAACCAGAAAAGAAGAGAGCGTGATAAGGAATATATTCAACTTCACCTGAGGACCGACAATTATGAGCTCAATGATGCTGAACTGAAGACGTACTTGGATCTTTGAGATCGGTCAGATGCAGCAGAGCAAGACTGTAACACCAAAGCATTTCATATTTAATTAATTATGTTATTTTAATTAAATTGTGATGTGTTAGTGAATTATTATATGTTCTGTGTTTGGGGGTAGATGGCATAATATGAGAGAACACACCCTTTGGAAATAAAATAAATTTTTAATTTAATTTTAATTGATTTAAGTTTTTAATTTGAGAAAATGGAGTTTGGGGTAGAAATTAAAAGTTGAGTAAAATTTCGGGGAGTGGGAGTAATTAGCAAGATATGAGGTTACCATGAGTAACATTAGAAACAAATAATTAGGTTTTATTTGGATTTATTTAAATAGTGAATGGAGAGGAAAATAGGTTTAGTGTGCAGTACGTAAAATCGGGCAAGAGTTTGAGCTATGGTTTGGAAGAGGGGGAGCTAGAAGGAGACATTATTGACAAAGCTTGATAGATTCTAACATTCTAAGGTAATGGGGAGAAATGTTCAGGTGTGGGTGCTTAGGCAAATAGAACAGAGGGGGCTCCTTATCCTCATCCTTTGGGGGTTTTCCTTTTCACCATTGTTGAATGGTTTAGAGCTTGAGATGAGTTTTCGTAGAACTCTTTCATGACCTCTGTGTTTTGACGTTAATTTCGTGTACTGATTGCATGTCAAATTTCTTGTTGGTTGTGTTCAAAGTGTTGAGAATGATGATGAATTTTAATCAAATCGATGTAATATGTGTTAATATTTGCCTATTTGATTGTTTTAATATTGTATTAACATGTATGATTCAATTTTGTGTGTTTCAGGTTGATTGGGGTCGAAATCGAAGCTTTTATAGGGCTCTAATGGTAGGAAATCACATTTTTTGACGCTGATGTTCTATGTAACACCCTGTTTTCTTTAAATTATTTATTTAATTGAATTTATACTTTAATTATTTATTTAAATGAATTTGATATGCACTGGGTTGGTGAAATCGGAGCTTTGATAGGGCTCCAAAGCGTAATTGGAAGTTAAATTAAGTTTTTATAATAAAAAGGGATTAGAAAAACCTAAGAGTGATCAGTACGTATTGTTTTGAGGAAAAAGGCAAAAGAATCAACATATGGCTTAAGGAAGAAGGAGATAGCGTAATTGTTGTAGAGGTTAGAGTTGCTGCTGGAAATCCAAGCAAGGGGGAATTACTCTAAATATGATATTAATTGCATGATGGATAGGGAGAAGTCCTTAATCTCCGTTAGGTTTTTCTCCTATTTTCACCATTAGTGATGTTTATGTGTTCTTGAGAGAAACATGTGATAATTTTGTTATAATTGTTGTCGAATATATAATATTCGTGCATGGTTTGATTATTGATTTTTGTGTGCCTCTGTATGTGATAATCGATTGAGTTGTTGTTCATGTGTACGTTTTTGGTATTATGAGCATAACCTTAAATTCATGAGAAAGTGATGAATTAGGTGTTTAATCAATGAGTATACGATGTGTTAATCATGTTATGATATGTACATGATGTCTCCTATTTTATTTGGGCGATTAGGGGTCAAAATCAAAGTTTTGATGGGGCTCCAATGGTGGACTCGTGTTTCTGATTTTTGCAAGTTTGAGCGACCTTGCTCGGTGAGGATGAGCTTCGCTTAGCAAGCTAATGTGTTAACTTAGAGAGCATGACAGAGTAAGGGTTATGTTTTTTTAGTCTCACTTAAAGAGTGATTTTTCGCTCAGCGAGCAAAGGTTTTGCTTAGCGAGCATAGCAGTGCAAAGTTGTTATTTTTTACTCGAATTGTCGGCCTGACTCTAATTCCAACGATTGTTAGTTGTTGTTTGGTCGTGTTTAATGAGATAAATTGATATGATTGAGTTATATGTGGATGTTTGTTCGTTGTGTGAATATATGTTGTGAGGTGCAAGTATAATTATGTGAACTGTTGTACATACTTGCTGATGATTGTTGAGATGTGTAGTTCGAAATGAGAACTGCTGGTGATGCGTTGAATGCGTGATTATTTACAGTCATATGTTGGTCTTTTATCATTATGGTGTTGTTGTCTTTGCATTATTGTATGTCATACATCATATATTATTGTTGTTGTGAAAGAGGCGAGTCACGAGTTTAGATGTTAGGACTAGTGACTTGTCCCAAGCTCAGATGTTGGGGGCTTGGAGCTCAGATGTTGGGGATCAGGGTTCTTTTCTTTATGTTGAATGTTCTTGACATTGGTAGGGACATTATTCACAGATCTCTTGTCAAGTTTTCTCATGACTTTATTAAAGATATTAACAAGCTTGAGATTTTCTTGAGAATTACATTCTACTTGGTCTTCAGAGTCTTCATAATTGCCTTTGGCTCTATTTTTGGAGGATAAATAATCTTTGATCTATGAACTGCTCCTCCTTTATTGAAATTCTCCATCTTAAACAGAATAAGAACCTTGGAACTCACCCAAATCGAACAGGGTGTCTGCTTTGACGCCAATTGAAATTCTATTTAGGCAGGGACTGATGTTGGATCAGATGCCTAGGACAACACGTATAACTGGTTTATGATAGATGACAAATTTTGGGGACAGATGTCATACACGATGTTTGGGACATTGTATACTAGAAAAAACCATTTTGCAAGCAAGATGATAAATGCAAAAAGCAAATAAATAATATAAAAGAATTATTAACCCAATTCGGTGAAACCAAGCTTACATCTAGGGGCACTCTACCCAAGAAATAAAATCCACTATCTTGAATTAGTACAATTAGTCTTATAGGAACACCAACCCCATGATGTTTAATGCATATTTCCTAATCCTAGTGACTTTCTATCTAGGTCCCCCCTAAATATGAAAACCTTTATCACTTTCTTTTAATCATTAATACCAAGTGATACACTCAAATACACTTAATTAATAATCCCAAGTGATCAACTCAATAAACAAGATATTGATGTTGAATTTACAACTCAGCTAAACAAACTAAACTTTATGCCTTTAGATATGAATGAAGCGATAAAGTGGTGCATAATGAACAACAAAAACAAATACCCAGAGGATAAACTCTAACACACAAATATTCAATACATGCACACCTCAAACGTGAGGTTAATTTGATATTTAAACAGTTGTCAAAAAAATAACAGAAGCACATTGCTAAATTGGAATTCTGGTATGTAGATATCAGATGTCTTAAGAGATGCCGAGACACTGATATCTGATCAAAACACAATAATAATATAACTTACATATATGAGTGTCGCAACCTGAAAAATACAGTGCGCGAAAAAAACAACCGGCGAAAGAAAAAGACAGAAGAGTCGCCACCGTGCGTTATTCATCCCAAAGGAGGGAAAGGAAACGCTCGAAGTAAACCTGAAAAAGGAAAGGACAAGACGGGGTCTCGCAACCAAATTTTGGGTTCGGGAGTCGGTTATGCGAAGGGAAGGTATTAGCACCCCTACGCATCCATAGTACTCTACGGGATCCACTTTTGTGGTTTTTGTCTAAAGGGTGTGGGTTTACCTAATGTGTTTATTTACTAAAAAGGTTAAGAGAAATGACTCGCGCGATGTCGCATCCACTGCATACGTATCTCATCTGAATATGAGAATCAGAGTCTTCGTAGCTCGGCTGACCTATGGGTTAGGGGATGTGTGCTCGCTAAGACATCGCGTCTTATGCCTACGTATCTCATCTGGAATGAGAATCAGAGCAAGCCGTAGTTCGGCTAACTACGGGGTTGTGGATTGGGTTTTGGACGAACAACGTTACTACGCAATCTACCGGATGCTCGACCTTTGGAGACTTACTCGCCTGTAGTAGAAGGAGATAACGTGTTGCTTTGGGTTTTAGGGTTTGTTTGCGTTGTAGGAACGCGCATGCAAAAAGGAAGTCCTAGGCGAAGGAACAGTGCTACCTTAATTGGCAAGCAGACGGGAGACTATCCGAAGCCTCGTGTCCCACGGGGGAACAATCACACCATACAAAACATGTATCTTAGAGTAAAATGCCACCAAGGGGCTCAAACATTGCCTCCTATCGAGGTCTTCCAGCTAAGAAAGTAGTAAAATGCGGGAAAAATGTAAAAGTACCACACGGATAAAGATCCGAAGTAACAGCAATTAAAGGAACGATAAACCCTGAGATCCTTCCAAGCTAACATCATCAAAGAAAGTGGGTCAGTACAGGTAATCGGAATGAACCTCCAGGGGTTATCCCACAAATAAAGTGGGAAACCACGCAAGTTATCCCTGCAAAAGTCATGTGCCTTCACAAAAACTCAACAAAAGGGTTAGTGAAACAAGATAGGGTAACCAAGAGTTGCCCCCAAATCAAAATGCAACCACATGAATAATTCCATCAAAATTCACAAAAAGCAACCAAGGGTAGGAGGCCTAAACCTCTTGTCAAACACATGCATCAAAAGGGTATCAAATTCACCCATAATACCTCATACATTTAGAGCATTCAAATTAAAGGCATAAAGATGATGGATATAGGGCAAACCTGATTGGAGAGCTTGATTGAAATTGAGTTGCACCCGTGAGGTTTACAAAACAATCTTTAGGGTTTATGTGAGGCAGAGGTGATTCTGTGCAGTTGAGTTCCCTTCAGGGTTTGGAGGCTGCTCTGAACTCTGTTAGTCCTTCTCTCACTATCTTTTTCCTCAGGGTTTTGTTCCAAGGAAACCTCAGAGTATTTTGCTTCCCTCCTTTTCTCAAGTGAAGCCTTGGTATTTATAGACTGAATTCCATGGCTTTGTGGGCTCAAATGAGGGAGACCCAAGTCCAAAAAAATTTGTTATATTTTATTTATTTATTTAATTAATTTTATTTATTTATTTATTTTTAACCTTTTTTTTTTCAGGAAAAATGAAGGGTAAATTTTGGGGTATTACAGCTGCCCCTATTCAATCAACTGGAGACCCGGAAAGAAGATGGCAGCTGCTTTCGTACTTTCGAGGTATCAAGGGATTGAATACAATAAAAGCCCAAAAATTTGCACTGAAGTGAAGTGAAGTAACAATGTCTGTCAGAATCGGCAAAGAGGTGGTCTTGAAAGAAGAATCTGTCTGGTACGGTGAGAGTCAGTCTGAATACCGAAAAAGGATGTTAACTTGGATACCAGAATAAATGGTAACACAGAAATAACCATGGCCTGAATGCCGCTCATCAGTCTGAATACTGGAAATGACTTCGATCTGAACATCGGAAAATTGGCCTGAATGCCACAAGTCGCATCGACCTGAACGTCGGAAACTTCTTCGATCTGAACATCGGAAAGACTTGGCCTGAATGCCACTTCGATCTGAATATCGGGAAAACTGGCCTGAATGCCACTTCGATCTGAATATCGGAACACTGGCCTGAATACCACTTCGATCTGAATATCGGAACACTGGCCTGAATGCCACAAGTCGCATCGACTTGAACGTCGGAAACTTCTTCGATCTGGACATCGGAAAACTGGCCTGAACGCCACTTTGGTCTGAATACCAGAAACTGGCCTGAACGCCACTTCGATCTGAATATCGGAAATTGGCCTGAACGCCACTTCGATCTGAATATCGGAAATTGGCCTGAACGCCACTTCGATCTGAATATCGGGAAAACTGGCAAGAATGCCACTTCGATCTGAATACCGGAAAACTGGCCTGAATGCCACAAGTTGCATCGACCTGAACGTCGGAAACTTCTTCGATCTGAACATCGGAAAACCTCATGCCTGTCAGCATTGGCAGAAATAGGGAATGATAATAGAGGCGGCGTATGGGCCAATGACACTTGCTGGGGATAACCAAGGTGAGTCATGAACAATCTTCAGTCTGAGCACTGGAAACAACTTCTGGCCAATCACTTGGGATACCGAGAATGTTTTATGCTTACATGCGTATGTTTGAATTTTTCAATGGCGTAATGCTCCATGAAAATGGAAATGCTACGCGATTTGGGAGGATGCAATGCAATATGATTCTACATGGAGGGATGCGAAATGCTGGGTAGAATGCCAAGCTGCGGCAAGGGGATCTGCTGGGGAAATGATCACCATCTTCTGGACCCTGGCAAGGCTGCTGGAGATGCACAGCGCAAAGAATTATGTGGGGAAATGACCCGCCACACGGTGTTCTAGCAATGACGAAATGCCGAGATTCAGACTGGGGAGAGAACGACACTGAAAACCTGCTGTTGGGGAAAGCGATAGTGGTTCTGGCAACCACGATCTACGAGAGATGACTCAGCAGGGGAAGCAAACACTGATACGGTACCGAGGTTCTGCTTCAAGGAAAGAAACCATGGATCTGGCATTGGGATTATCGATCTGGCCTCGAACTCTAAGGAGCAGCCACTTCTGCTGGGAAGATACAGTCTGGCATTGTCAACTCCGCTGGGGATATATAGTCTGGCACTGTCAACTCTACTGGGGAGTGTATGTCCTGAAACAAACGCTTGGGGAAGTACAGTGGTGAGAACCTGCTGGGGATTGAATAATCCAACACTCTGATCAGTTCTGCAGGGATAAGACACCGGATTCGTCTGTTGGCGACTTCACTGGGGAAGATATTCACGATCATCTGCAGGGGATTTTAAGGAAATGCCCCGAGGGTATCTGTTCTGAATAGACGATCCAAAGCACTTAAAATTTACAGCAATTTTAAATGTTTATTAAGCATGTACCTGTAAAGCCCTTATGTGTCATGATGCAATGTTTATCAAAAATTCGGACGTCATTTTTGCAAACAAAACAGTAAAATGAAAATGAAAATAGAGATATACTGAATAACATGATTTTATTGATTGAATGGCCTCTGAATAGGCATTTACATCAGGAAGCAATCCCTGGAAAGAGGTAATCGCACAAAAGATAAAAACAGAAATTAATCTAATGGCAATGTGAAATGGATTTCTATTGGGTTCCAATTCTGCTATGACTTGCCCGTCTTTAAGATCCTCCAGATAATCAGCCTTCTGAAAAGGTGATTGGACTGTTTCCTACCTTTCGAAAATTTCCAGTCATCGACATGAGATGAGATTCAGAACTAACTCAGAACGCAGTCATTCGCTTAATCCCTAACTTTTGCCTGGATCGCCCTTTTCGGGTTTTCAATCCACCGGGATACCCATTTTTGCCTAAGTTGCCTTTTCAGGTTTTCAACTTACCGGGTGTACGATCTTTTCATTTTTAATCCCTAATTTTTGCCCGAACCTTTTCATTTTCTTGGTTCGTCGGGATGCCCATTTTTGCCTAGACTATTCTTTTTACTGTCCAGCGGATCTATTTTATGCGAAGTATTTTTTAACTGCGTCTGAGTTCACAGGGGAAGTGAAGTTTTCACCATCCATAGTTGCAAGCATTAAAGCCCCACCATCAAAAACCTTGGTGACAATATACGGTCCATCATAGTTAGGAGGCCACTTGCCCCTGTGATCTGTCTGAGGAGGAAGGATCCTTTTCAACACTAAATCTCCGACTTGGAAACAACGAGGACGCACTTTCTGATCAAAGGCTCTCTTCATCCGACTCTGATACAACTGCCCATGACAAATGGCTGCCATTCGCTTCTCTTCGATAAGACTCAACTCATTGAACCTTGTCCGGATCCATTCGGCTTCGTCTAACTTGACATCCAACAGGACTCTTAGAAAAGGAATCTCCACTTCAACGGGTAGGACTGCTTCCATACCATACACCAGGGAGTAAGGGGTTGCCCCAATCGACGTACGTACTGAAGTACGGTACCCATGCAAGGCGAAGGGTAGCATCTCACGCCAATCTCTGTACGTGACGACCATCTTCTGCACAATCTTCTTTATGTTCTTATTTGCCGCCTCAACAACGCCGTTCATCTTAGGGCGGTAAGGGGAAGAATTGTGATGCTGAATGTTAAAGTTCTGACACAACTCCTTCATCATTTTGTTGTTGAGATTAGAACCATTATCAGTAATGATTCTTTCGGGAATCCCATAGCGACAAATGATTTCTTTCTTGATGAAACGGGCAACCACATGTCTGGTGACATTCGCGAACGACGCTGCCTCGACCCACTTGGTGAAATAGTCGATGGCAACAAGGATGAAGCGATGCCCATTGGAAGCAGTCGGCTCAATCTTTCCAATCATGTCAATACCCCACATAGAAAACGGCCACGGCGAAGACATCACATTCAGAGGATTCGGCGGTACATGCACCTTATCAGCATAAATCTGGCATTTATGACACTTCCGAGCATATTTGAAGCAATCTGATTCCATGGTCATCCAGTAATAACCCGCTCTCAACAATTTCTTAGCCATTGCATGTCTGCCGGCATGAGTACCGAAGGAACCTTCATGAACTTTCTGCATTAACATGTCCGCCTCGTGTCTGTCCACGCATCTGAGCAAAACCATGTCGAAGTTCCTCTTATACAGCACATTGTCTTCGTTCAAGAAGAAACTGCCTGCCAATCTTCTCAAAGTCTTTCTGTCGTTGTTGGATACCCCTGCAGGGTACTCTTGATTCTTCAGAAAGCACTTGATATCGTGATACCAGGGCTTGTCATCGACTACCAGTTCAGCGGCAAACACATATGCGGCCCTATCAAGGCGCATAACATCGATCCTGGGAGCATGGTTCCAACAAATTACCTTGATCATGAAGGATAGAGTAGCAAGCGCGTCTGCCATCTGGTTCTCATCACGAGGTATATGATACAACTTTACTGTTGTGAAGAAAGTCAACATTCTTCTCGTGTAATCTCTGTAGGGGACCAGAGTGGGCTGGAGAGTATTCCAATCACCATTCACTTGATTGATCACTAGAGTTGAATCTCCGAAGATGTCCAAAGTCTTGATTCTCAAATCAATGGCTTGCTCAATACCCAAGATACAGGCCTCGTACTCAGCTTCATTATTTGTGCACTCAAAAGTCAAACGAGCGGTGAAAGGTATGTGGGCACCTTTCGGAGTAGTAATAACAGCACCAATTCCACTTCCTCTAGCATTGACAGCCCCATCAAACAACAAAGTCCACTTTTCGTTTGGATCAGGTCCCTCCTCAACAACTGGCTCTTCACAGTCTTTCATCTTGAGGAACATGATGTCTTCATCTGGAAAATCAAACTTCATCGGCTCATAATCATCAATCGGCTGCTGAGCAAGATAGTCTGATAGAATACTCCCTTTGATGGCCTTCTGTGACGTGTACTGAATATCATACTCTGTTAAAATCATTTGCCAACGAGCGACCCTTCCGGTGAGAGCTGGCTTCTCGAATATGTATTTCACTGAATCCATCTTAGAAATCAACAAGGTAGTATGGTTCAACATATACTGCCTCAGTCGGCGAGTAGCCCAGGCCAAAGCACAACAAGTTTTCTCAAGCTGCAAATATTTGACTTCACAGTCGGTAAACTTTTTTGCTAAGGTAGTATATGGCATACTCTTTTCGACCAGACTCGTCATGCTATCCCAATACACACCCCATCGAGTTCTCGGTCACTGACAGGTACATTATCAGAGGTCTCCCAGGAACGGGAGGTATAAGGATTGGAGGTTTCTGTAGATACTCTTTTATCTTCTCGAAAGCCCTTTGACAATCTTCATTCCACCTGATAGCCTGATCTTTTCTCAACAATTTGAAAATTGACTCACACGTGGTTGTTAGGTGAGAGATGAACCTTGCAATGTAGTTCAACCTCCCTAAGAAACTACGGACTTGCTTCTCTGTTCTTGGCTCTGGCATTTCCTGTATCGCTTTTACTTTGTCGGGATCCACCTCAATCCCTTTTCCGCTAACAATAAAACCCAACAATTTTCCCGATCTCACCCCGAAAGTGCACTTGTTCGGATTAAGTCTCAGTTTGAATTTCCTCAAACGCTCAAACAGTTTCTGCAAATTCACCAAATGTTCTTCTTCTGTCTGAGATTTGGCAATCATATCGTCCACATAAACCTCGATTTCATGATGAATCATATCATGGAACAGAGTCACCATAGCTCGTTGATATGTTGCTCCAGCATTTTTCAGACCAAACGGCATCACCTTGTAGCAGAAGGTGCCCCATGGGGTTATGAAAGTTGTCTTTTCCATGTCTTCTGGTGCCATCTTGATTTGGTTATAGCCAGAAAAGCCATCCATGAAAGAGAATACCGAGAACTGAGCTGTATTATCCACCAAAACGTCGATGTGAGGTAATGGGAAATCATCTTTAGGGCTAGCTCTGTTCAGATCCCGGTAGTCGACACACATCCGTACCTTTCCATCCTTCTTAGGTACTGGGACGATGTTTGCAACCCATGGCGGATAATTGGTGACTGCTAGAAACCCTGCATCCAACTGCTTTTGTACTTCTTCCTTTATCTTGACAGCCATCTCTGGTCTTGTTCTTCTGAGCTTCTGCTTGACCGGAGGACAACCTTCTTTGAGAGGCAAGCGGTGTACCACGATGTCTGTGTCCAGCCCAGGCATGTCCTGATAAGACCAGGCGAAGATGTCAACGTATTCTTGCAGCAATTCAATCAGCCCTTTCTTCACATTGTCTTCTAAAGCAGCCCCTATCTTGATTTCTCTCTTGGCGTCCTCGGTGCCGAGATTAATCACTTCAACAGACTCTTGATGCGGTTGAATAACCCTTTCCTCTTGTTTTAATAACCTGGTAAGCTATTCAGGGAGTTCACAGTCTTCATCATCCTCTTCTTCAACTTGAAAGATTGGATTTTCAAAGTCGAAGCGAGCCGTAGCAGAAACGTTATCAATAGGATCCGGTGATGTGCATCTGCATGAGTGATGGTATGTGCTTATGAGTGTGAACAAGAAGTGAAAACTAAACAAAACATTGCCTTTTTTTTATTTTGAAAAACTACAAAAATAGAAAGACAGGGAACGAAATATTTGAATGCAAAAATACGTCCTTTATTTATGATAAAAATGCAAATGTCACATAGACGGGCCCTACAATGAGTCATTACGTCCTGGGCGGAACGTAAGACTTGGATATGCATGAATAAACAAAGAAAATTACTCTTCAAGAATAGTGACTTGGATAATCTCTTCAGAAGACCAATTGTTGACGACTTCACCCGGGATCCTCGGACGCACCCAGTTGTCAATGTCGCAATCACTATCCCCATCTTCATTGTTGACCGCAGAGACCTCACCGGGAATCACAAAATTAACAGGAACAACATCTGCGAATTCATCAGTAGCATCTTCAAACCCTTCTTCCTCAACCCCTTCCACAGACTCTTGGACAAACAAATCTTCAACCTGGAGGATACCTTTGTCGAGCAAGGCCTGGATACCCTGTTGTAGCTTCAAACAACCTCCACTCTGAGTGGGACAATCCAAACAATCCTTCCCACAACCGGGGAAAACATCGGCCTTCAGCAAGCATCCTTTGATATCCAACAACGGAGTCTTCAACTTCAACACATCCTTAATGGACTTGGCTTTTCCTTCCATCATATTAACGTTCGCACCACCATGTTGGGGCATGGGATTGTTAACGACATTCGGAGCCGGTGCAAGGTCGATGGCCTTTGAATCTATGAGGTCTTGAACTAAGTGCTTAAAAGCTTTGCAGTTCTCAATATTGTGGCCAGGTGCCCCAGAATGGAAGCTACACCTAGCGTTGGCGTCGTAACCCACCGGAAGTCTACCAATAGGAGGAGCCAGAGTGCGCAGTTGCAAAAGTTGTAGTTGTTGAAGACTAGAAAGCAACTGAGCGTACGACATTGGAAGGGTGTCGAAACGCCGGTCCATCATCCTTTGCCTCTGTTGATAAGCGGGTCTGTTACCCGGTTGCTGTTGCTGTTGATGCTGAGCTGGTTGACGTTGTGATTGTTGTTGTTGTAGTGGTGCTGCAGCTGGAATGGTCACAACCGCAACATACGATTGCTGATGATAATTCTGAAAATTATTCCTCCAGTTATCCCTGTTCTGATAAGAAGATATGGCATTTGCATCCCCTTCTCTCCTCTTCTGTCCCTGAATGAACGACTTCTTCACCCCTGATGAGGATCCACCTCCACTCTGGCTCTTATAGGTCTTTAGGTAATTCTCCACCCTTTCTCCAGTAGAGACCACATCAGCAAAGTTGGAAGCATTGCAACCTACCAGACGCTCCAAGTAAGGTCCAGGCAGCGTATTCATAAACATGTTGGCCATTTCCTTTTCCAACATAGGAGGCTGAACACGGGAAGTTGTATCCCTCCAGCGTTGAGCGTATTCCCTGAAGCCCTCATTGCTTTTAAGAGACAGATTCTGAAGTTGAGTTCTGTCCGGAGTCATGTCTGCATTATACTGATACTGCTTCACGAAAGCCTCTGCCAAATCCCTCCAGCAACGGATGTGGGCTCAGTCCAGCCTCATATACCATTCCAAGGATGCCCCAGCTAGGCTATCCTGGAAGAAGTACATAAGTAGCTTCTTGTCATCAGAGTATGCAACCATTTTACGAAAATAGGCTTGCACGTGAGTTTTGGGGCAAGAGTTGCCATGGTATTTGTCAAATATCGGGACCTTGAATTTCGGTGGCACCCTCACACCTGGGACCAGCCCTAAGTCAGCAACATCTACTCCCAGAGGATTTTGTCCTTCCACTGCTTTCAACCTCTCTTCCAATTTTCTAAACATGGGGTCCATGCCAAAGTCTTCCTGAAGCAAGGGAAACTGATCATCCTGACCATCCTGAATGGGTTGTTGATCTAGGTTGACATGCGGGATCGGGATAGGCCCCGGTCCATTGGGACCATTAGCCTCTCCAGCTGGAGGATCAGCCAACGTCTCCGGTTGAGTAATAGGGGGATCCCTCTGTACCAACAATCTAAACTCCTGCTGTCCTTGAGCCACCCCTTGAACCAAATCCATGAATTGATTCATGCGAATATTCATCTCGGCGAGCTCTGCTTGTAGGCTCTCCATCGCTCTCTGTTGATTCCTTCGGGTACCGTATCGGTGAATGCCTGAGTCAGCTATCCTGCTGATGGAACACCAAACAACTGAGAACACTGTGGCGGTACCTGTTATGCAAGATATGACAATGAATATGTAAATGCAATGACATGTTTATCAAATCCAAAAGGTATTCTACCCCCTTGAAATGGATAAACATGTGTTAAATGATATGAATGCAAATGATGTGATGATGTGAATGCAATGCAGTGACATGTCAATCAGGATTGTTGTATCTGCTTAAACATTTGTCGGGTTACACTGTCTGAAGAGAAAACCACTGAGGAATATAATACAAGATCAAAGCTCTGCTCCAGGAAACCAGGTTGGTTGGAGGTTAAGGTTTCCTGAATTTAGCCCGCCCCTCACTGGTAGGTTCTAAGAACAGAAGTTCGTCAACTTCAGCCCTTCAGTCGCGAATAATACGTTTACCACTGAAGGTTTGGCATTATTACGGGATAAAAGACCTCCACTGACTCCCCTCAACAGGACATCCTAAAGCAAGTTCCCAGTCTCGGGGTCCTCAGATTGATCAGCGAGAATGCGCCCACCAGAGCTAACATAATCACGTCTCGGAGGAGAGGCCTCGACTGAGTTCTCGGGAAATGGTCACCAGAGTCGACGATTTCTAAAGGAACATCATGTCGTTACAGAACATCCGTAGGACATAATATATCCAAGAGAAACCTCGTCTGGGTGTGGTTCTTCACGAACGACTTAACGTAGCAACATGCCACGCAAGCCTCATGATCATCCACTCTAAAACCTGTGTGTACACTCAAGCCTGGGTAATGGGCATATCTCTCGTAGAACATCCCATCCCAACAAACAAACAAACAGATCCAACAGATACAACAGATGCATGCAAGCGGGTAAGCAAATAAATGTACAAAAGCATGAACACCCAATAAACAAGAAATCACACAAGCTAGGAGGGACTCGCTTAGGGAAGATGGACCAGCAAGAGGTCAACTTCTTAGTGTCCCCAGCAGAGTCGCCAGCTGTCGCAACCTGAAAAATACAGTGCGCGAAAAAAACAACCGGCGAAAGAAAAAGACAGAAGAGTCGCCACCGTGCGTTATTCATCCCAAAGGAGGGAAAGGAAACGCTCGAAGTAAACCTGAAAAAGGAAAGGACAAGACGGGGTCTCGCAACCAAATTTTGGGTTCGGGAGTCGGTTATGCGAAGGGAAGGTATTAGCACCCCTACGCATCCATAGTACTCTACGGGATCCACTTTTGTGGTTTTTGTCTAAAGGGTGTGGGTTTACCTAATGTGTTTATTTACTAAAAAGGTTAAGAGAAATGACTCGCGCGGATGTCGCATCCACTGCATACGTATCTCATCTGAATATGAGAATCAGAGTCTTCGTAGCTCGGTTGACCTATGGGTTAGGGGATGTGTGCTCGCTAAGACATCGCGTCTTATGCCTACGTATCTCATCTGGAATGAGAATCAGAGCAAGTCGTAGTTCGGCTAACTACGGGGTTGTGGATTGGGTTTTGGACGAACAACGTTACTACGCAATCTACCGGATGCTCGACCTTTGGAGACTTACTCGCCTGTAGTAGAAGGAGATAACGTGTTGCTTTGGGTTTTAGGGTTTGTTTGCGTTGTAGGAACGCGCATGCAAAAAGGAAGTCCTAGGCGAAGGAACAGTGCTACCTTAATTGGCAAGCTGACGGGAGACTATCCGAAGCCTCGTGTCCCACGGGGGAACAATCACACCACACAAAACATGTATCTTAGAGTAAAATGCCACCAAGGGGCTCAAACATTGCCTCCTATCGAGGTCTTCCAGCTAAGAAAGCAGTAAAATGCGGGAAAAATGTAAAAGTACCACACGGATAAAGATCCGAAGTAACAGCAATTAAAGGAACGATAAATCCTGAGATCCTTCCAAGCTAACATCATCAAAGAAAGCGGGTCAGTACAGGTAATCGGAATGAACCTCCAGGGGTTATCCCACAAATAAAATGGGAAACCACGCAAGTTATCCCTGCAAAAGTCATGTGCCTTCACAAAAACTCAACAAAAGAGTTAGTGAAACAAGATAGGGTAACCAAGAGTTGCCCTTAAATCAAAATGTAACCACATGAATAATTCCATCAAAATTCACAAAAAGCTCACAAAAAGCAACCAAGGGTAGGAGGCCTAAACCTCTTGTCAAACACATGCATCAAAAGGGTATCAAATTCACCCATAATACCTCATACATTTAGAGCATTCAAATTAAAGGCATAAAGATGATGGATATAGGGCAAACCTGATTGGAGAGCTTGATTGAAATTGAGTTGCACCCGTGAGGTTTACAAAACAATCTTTAGGGTTTATGTGAGGCAGAGGTGATTCTGTGCAGTTGAGTTCCCTTCAGGGTTTGGAGGCTGCTCTGAACTCTGTTAGTCCTTCTCTCACTATCTTTTTCCTCAGGGTTTTGTTCCAAGGAAACCTCAGAGTATTTTGCTTCCCTCCTTTTCTCAAGTGAAGCCTTGGTATTTATAGACTGAATTCCATGGCTTTGTGGGCTCAAATGAGGGAGACCCAAGTCCAAAAAAATTTGTTATATTTTATTTATTTATTTAATTAATTTTATTTATTTATTTATTTTTAACTTTTTTTTTTCTTTTTTTTTTCTTTTTTTTTTCTTTTTTTTTCTTTTTTTTTTCTTTTTTTTTTTTCAGGAAAAATGAAGGGTAAATTTTGGGGTATTACAATGAGGACATAAAATAACAGAATAAAATGTCAAGACAGATGTTAAGACATTATCTGATGACAGAACCACTTTTACCGAAATAGTAATTATGCAAAATTAAATTGCAGAAGGTAAAAGACACAATCAATTGTTAACCCAGTTCGGTGCAACGTCACCTACATCTGGGGGCTACCAAACTAGGAAGGAAATCCACAAAAACAGTATTAGTTTGAAGTTCTAAACAACCTCTAGTTTTACAAACTTCTCTCCTAATCACTACCTATGGAATTTCTATCTAAGACTATCCTAGATATGAGACCCTTTTTACTTCCCTTCAATCACACAACAGTGATAACAACTGAAAAACAATCAAAGAACACTTCCAATAAACAATACTTAGTTTTGCTTAAAAGCTTCAACCAAGAATAATACTCAACTCTTTGCTTAAAAGCTCATGAGTGAGAATAATAACTTGATATACAATCAAGTACAATCAGTCAACCTCTATGCATCAAAAGATACATGTAGGACGTACAAACAAACACTAAAACCTAAGGAACTCTAAAAACCCTAAACCCTTATTTGTGCACACGGTTTCTTCAATGTCAATTCCTTGAAAATTTAGGTTTAGGCATTCTTTACAAATAGACTCTTGCAGTATGGGCTTGGACTCTTCAAACTAGATCCAATACTCTCGTATAAATCAACTGCAAGATCTTCTCCACAATAATAGGAACAAATCTATAAAATTTCCTTAAAAGTCTCAAAAGATCCTTTTTATGAAATCAAATCAAGTTTGCGTTGTTCCTAAAACATCCTTGATTTGCTGCGCATATAGGAGAACTAGAATCATCCAGAATCTCACATTTTAAAATCAAATCTATAAGGATTCACACTTGCAGACCTGTACTGGTGTAAGATGTCATAACATCTGTCAGAACATCAGTCTGCAAGGAACATAAGCAGCACCTGTTGCACAGTTGATCAAGATGTCATGACACCTTGTTCAACATTAGGTTGTGATACATGTTTTCCCAAATGAAACATGTTTTACCAAAATTGTTGCCAATCATAAAATCACAGACCTAACAATCTCCCCCTTTGGAAGTTTTTGGCTAAAACAACCAAAGCACAATAAATCTGGAGAGAAGAATAAAATCATAAACACAAGTTACATGGAAAACATGTAAACTTTGTACAAACTGCAAACATAAAATATGTAGTTACATAGCAGACAGGTTTTGTACTCCCCCTGTCACACATAGTCAGGACTCCCCCTCAAGGGAACATCCAAAACAATATGAATTGTCCAAGTTCAAACATCAGAGGCATATGTAGCAGAAGAAAAATAAGCCTCACAAATAAGAGAAACCAAAGTTCTTCAATAAAAACTGCAGGCAAGATGTCAGAACATTTGGTTTGACATCTGCACAAGCACCAACAGTAGTAGCAGCATCCACTACAGCAAAAACAAGCATGACAAACAATCATGCACACGCAGAACTCTAGCAGCAGTAGCAACATAAACACCAACAAGCATGACAAACTATCATGCTCCCCCTAAATAGTTGTATACAACAAGCAACCACAATAACTACTCTCCCCTTAGTAATAGTATAGTCCTATCACAACATGCTAATCAACATGTCAAGACATGTGTCATAACACCAGGACAAACAAAAAAACATACTAACACATAACAACAAAACTTCCTTGTCACCACCTTAGAACATGTCTTCTTGAAATTAGTCTTTTGCAGAGATCTCTTGTTCCATCTTTCGACAGGTTTCACCATAGCACTTTGCTTATGCATCAGAACATGGGGGATAGATAAAGACTTTGTTGCATTCCTCCCCATTTGTAATTGTTATAACTCCTCAATAGTGCAAGTTCCAATCCCACTATTTATGTTTTCAATATGATTTGCTTTAAACATAATAGTAAGTTGCTCCTTGTTGTCCATATGCTCCAGAGTAACAACCTTTCCTTCAACAAGATTCTTGATTAGTTGACTATAACTATCAAGGTTCTTGTTCCAACCATGTTGAATAAGATATCTGATAGAATTCAAATTTTCACCATATAATGTTATGACATCCTGTTTGACATCATATTCCTTCAACATTAGTTTAGCGAAGCTTTCTCTGAATTCAGCTTCAGCAGTACACCAACAAGCACATGCTTGCTTCTTATTGATCTAGAAAAACAAACTGCTCCTTAAGGCATAACATCCATCATCATTTGATATTTTCTTATTGGATTTAGTGATGTCTTCTTTATTAGGGATTCTTGTGATTAATTCCTTGGATTGCTCTATCCGCCCTTCAGTAGGGAGACCTTTATTGGCTTGAGAACTCACTGATTCAGTGCTTGTGAATCCACATATCTCCTCTCTTACTGTCTCATCAATCTACACATAAGATGTTCCAACATTTTCTTCAACATCCATCCTTCGTCCAGTGATTGAATCATCATTACCACATTGATAGATTCCATTATCATTCCAGCACTAGAGTTAAAAATTCTATAAGTTTTGCTTCTTGAAGAGTAACCCAGAAATATCCCTTCATCACTGATTGGATCAATCTTACCATCTTGTTCTTGGTCAGTCAAGATATGAAATTTACTTCTAAAGACATGAAAGTACTTGACTGTAGATTTCCTTCCTTTCCACAACTCATAGAGAGTGGATGAAGTGGCTCCTCTCAAGGTGACCCTATTATAGATGTAGTAGGCAGTATTCATAGCTTCAGCCCAAAAATGACATGACAAGTTCTTACCATGAAGTGTTACTCTGGATGATTCTTGTATAGCTCTTGTCTTTTGCTCAACAATTCCCTTTTGTTTAGAAGAGATGGGAAACTCATAGCTAATACCTTAAGAAGCACAAAATTTAGAGAATTTTTCATTCTCAAACTTTTTTTCATGCTCACTTCTTATCTTGGTAATCACACTCTTCTTCTCCTCTTGAATGCTTTGACACAAGTATTTGAAGACTTCAAAGTTGTCTGGTTTTTCTTTAAGAAAGTTCATCCAAGTATATCCAGAAAAATCATTTACACCACAAAGACATACCTCTTTCCACCCAATATCTCTATCTGCATTGGTCCCATTAAGTCTATATGAGGAAGTTCCAACACTTCAGAAGAAGTCCGATGTTGCAACATTGGGTGTGACATCATTGGGTGTGACATCATAGCTAGAGAAAAGATAAAACAACAGCAATTCTCACAAGCACAAAAACCAAACACTTGGTAAAATACCAAGACATATATGAGGCACACGCAGTAGAAATAAGTAGTAGAAACTCATCCTCGCAGAAAAGACATAGACAAAAATAAACTCTCACACTCCAAGTCTCCTTCATAAACAAATTTTCAAGACATTTTGTCTGACATCATAGCAATCACACAACAGCCTAAGCACAAATAGAATTCTCTGAAACAAAATATCAAGAAATTTTGTTTGACATCACAACAAGTACACAACAACCTAAGCACAAACAGAATTCTCTGAAACAAAATGTCAAGACATTATGTCTGACATCACAACAAGTACACAACAACCTTGGTACAAACAAATCAAACTCCCCCTGAATGTCATGATCAGCAACACATAAATAACTCCCCCTGTCGCACAGGAAACATACTCCCCCTCAAATAAACAACATTCACATAGAAAATAAAATAAACATCAAGAGCACAACTCTTCACTATCTACTCCCCCCTTTTTAGTCAGAATATGACAAACCAAGCAGATATTCATCAACGGCAACAAAATAGTAGAGCAAAGCAATATCAGAACATATGAGTTAAAGGTATAAACCATGGCACACATAGGTGCAATACTCAAGGAAAAAACCCACACACACAAAAAAACATGCAAAATAAAACAGAAAAATAAATAACTCAGATGTTTGCAGAAGCATTTGAGTCATTCCTTGTTGGCTCAATGTTTTCCATATTTTCTGAAGCATCAGTCTGCTGAGATGATGTTCCAATATCTTTGTCGACATCAGTCCCTTTTTTAATAATTGAATCATCAACCACAACATTAATGGACTCCATCACGCCCTTGGTTCTAGAGTTAAATACTCTGTAAGCTCTACTATTTGTAGAGTAACTAAGAGATATCTCTTTGAGACTCACATGTCCAAGCTTCCGGTGCCACAAAGGCAAAAACTTGACTTTAGTTTGAGTTTCCTGATGTCTGGCAGGGTGTTTTAACATTTTGTTGGACATCATGGGCTCATACTTCCTTTCTGGAGGAATAAATTTTGTCACAAGGGTTTTTCCTTGTTTATTTTGATATTGGTAATTAAAACCTATACCTTTTAAGCTTCCAGCCTCTTTTCCAACTTGAAGAATTTCATCTAGCATATCAGACCCATTGTTCAACATTCTTATAAATTTAGTCATGTTTTCAAGTTTAGAAGACAATAGAGTTATCTCATTTTCAAGATCAGTTACAGTAGATAAAAGTTTCTCTTTTTCAGCTTGTAGTTGAGCTATGATTCTCTTCTGCTCTTCACCTATATTACACACCTCTTCACTTCGGAAACAAAGCTTTTTGTAGGAAGCAACCAATTCTTCATAAGAGACATCCTCATCACAAGAATCTTCATTAGATTCATATCTACCAGTGAAAGTTGTAACATGCTTATCAGTTTCATCATCAATTGCACCTTCAGAATCATCAAACGAAGAAACAGACAAGCCCTTCTTTTGTTTCTCGAAGATACGTGGGACATTCTGATCTAATGTGACCAAAACCCTCACATTCATGACACTGAATACTTTTTCCTTGATTAGGCTTTTCTTTTGTTCTTGCTTTTCCCTGGGAATCATTATTCTTGCTGATATCATATGAGATGTTCTTGACATTTGGTCTCGACTTCCTGTCTATTACCTTCAGCGCCTTGTTGAATTGTCTCTTAAGCGATACAATAGCATTATACATTCCTTCATCGGTATCCAAGTCACATTGGTCCTCTTCATCTTCAGTGTCGGATACAAAAGTTATGCTTTTGTTCTTCTTTTCAGATCTGTCACTAATATCCAATTCAAAATTTTGCAGTGACCCAGCAAGTTCATCTACTCTCATGTTGTTGATGTCTTGGGCTTCTTCAATGGTTGTGACCTTCATGTCAAATTTCTTAGGTAGGGACCTGAGAATTTTTCTAACCAGCTTTTCTTATGACATCTTCTCTCCCAAGTCACTAGATGAATTTGCAATTTCAAGAACATTCATGTGAAAAACATGAATACTCTCATCATCTTTCATCTTTAGATTCTCAAATCTGGTAGTAAGAAGCTGAATTCTAGACATATTCACTTTAGATGTGCCTTCATGGGTGATTCTGAGAATTTCCCATGCATCTTTGGCCATGGTACAGGTGTTTATTAACCTGAATATGTTTTTGTCAACTCCATTGAATAGAGCATTCAAAGCTTTGGAGTTTCCAAAAGTCAGTTCATCTTCTTCCTTAGACCAGTCCTCTTCAGGGTTCAAGTCAGTAGTAGCCTTCCCATCTTTGTCCTTCATAATAGGATGTTCCCAACCCTTGATGATAGCTTTCCAAGTCTTGCTATCCATAGATTTTAGGAATGCCACCATACTGTCGCGGCGCGAAAAATACCTAAGCGTAAGGAACGCTCGAAATACAAACAAAACAGAGTCGCCACCGAACTTTATTTATTCCCAAAGAGGAAAAGGGGAAATATCGATAAAACCCACAAAAATCAAAAAGAAATGGTCGTCGCAACCAAATCGGGTTCGGGAGTCAGTTATGCAAGGGGAAGGTATTAGCACCCCTCGCATCCATCGTACTCGATGGGACCCATTTAGTTAGTTTCGTGTTAGAGTGTTAGCGTGATATCGTTTGTGAACTTCTACTTATCGAGTGAGAAAGAGAAAGAAAGAAAGGAAAGACTTAAGGTTTTTTAATGTTAATGTGCCTGACAAGATTTCGCAATCCTGCTCCTACGTATCTTCAGGTGCTATGAAGAACTCAAGGCATACGTAGTTCTACCCAAAGAGAACTACTGGGCGGATTGCTTTTAAAGAGAGTGATGCTTGGATCATATTTGAGAGATTAAACCTTTACTTGCTGCTCGCTCTTGGAGGCTGAAGTCTTTGTTTGTTTCGCATCAAAATGGATGTTGCATACTCTTTTTTGAAAATGTTTTCGGAGTCGCACAAGGGCGGAAAACAAGTTTAATGAGTTTGAGTTGATTTTAAGCAGAGACAAGCATCTAAGCAGGGAGCTCTACTGCAGTACTCAGATGCTCGAAAAGGAAGAGACCTAAGCCCAATCACTCTCTTTTCATCCAAAAGTTTGTTTATGAAAATGTGTGGCAAATTAGGTCAAAGTTCATTAACGGAAGACGATTAATCAGACAGAGAGCTCTACAGCAATGTCTAAATAATCGAGAAAGAGAAGGTCGATGCCCAATCAATCTTTTTCTTCTATAAGAGAAGTGACCTAATTCTGGTAATTATTGTATTTTAATATGGAAGACGAATGTTTGAACATTGAGTTCTACAGCAGTATCCGGAACAGAGAAAGTCTAAACTTAATCAGTTTCTTCCATTTTTATTGTGAAAAGCTTTTGAAAATAGGGGGACAACTTGACATTGGATCAAGTGTCAGAAGTTGACTTATGAAAATAATTGGATGTGGCGGGGGCATATTTGACTTTGTAATCAATTTGGATTTGATTTAGGACAAAAGACTCGACGTTGGATCGAGTGTTTGTTTTTGTTCTTTTCTAAAAAAGGGTTGATTTTAATCTTGGAATTAACAATCAACTAATACAATAAAAATAAACGAAAGCAGTCAAATTTATTACACATTTTCGAGAATGGTGGTACAGTTTGTCGAATGGGGATACTATACAATAATTAAATGATATAAGCTTTGAAAGACAGTTATAAAATAAAAGAATATCGTCGTAAGAAGGCCTAAGAGAAAGCCAAGGGACTCGAAGTAAAAATCAGAAATTAAACTAAAATAATTTATGGCTATGTTAAGCAATCGTAAGGAGATTCATGTAGGAATCACCCTACCCGAGGTCAATCAATAAGACTCTATACGTGTAAGCAATTTCTGAAGTTAAATTAAATTTTCAACTCTGAAATTGCAACACATCTGTAAAAAATCGACAGGACCTAAAAAAAAGTTTTCTTAACAATTTAGAACAAACATTTTAATCAATAAATAAATAATAACAAAAATAATAAACAATAATAATATTTAAACAATAATACTCAACAATAATAATAATTAACAATAATAATGATGATAATAATAATAATAATAGTAATAATAATAATAATTAGTAACAATAATAAAATAATAATAATAATAATAAACAATATAATAATAATTATAATAATAGTATTTTTAAATAAATGGCAATAATGGATCAGTACACAACAACCAATTTAATATGAGATCAAGCAATACCTAGTTAATAATAAGACAATATATTCTAAGGTAATAAAACGTGACTTCTCTTTCTTTTTAAAATATCAATTTTTCTTTCTCACTTATAAGAAATACAACAAGAAATCTCTTCATCTGAAATCAATTGACAACCGTGGATAAAAACAAGAAAATAAAGAAAAGACAATGGAGAAAAGGAAAAGTAAGCGTTACCGGCGGTGTGCAGTTGTGGTTTGCGCGTGGTCGGGGACGACGGTTCTCCGGCGATGGCAGCGAGAACGGTTTGGCTTCCGAAAGAGAGCATGGTGGTTGTGGTTTTCCGGATTCGATGGTCCCGGTGGAGGAGTCCGATTTTTTTCAAAACAAAAAAAGAAGAAAGCTTCATGAAGGTGGGATGACGATGATGGTGGAAGGTTTATGTTGTGTTGGCCATGGAGAGGGAGATATGAATATGATAAGTGTTTGATGGTGGTTTTCTTTTCATGTGTGTATGAAGTTGTTTATGTTAGAGAGAAAAGAGCATGAGGTGTGTGTATGGTTCTTTGTTGGTGAAGTGAAGTTTTTGTGTGTGAAAGCAAAGAAGTGTTTCTTAGTTTACTGTAACTTTTCTTTTTTTTAATGGAAGAAAACTAATGATAATGGAAATAGATGGAACATTTTTCTATGAAGCTGAGAGATATATGTGGAGGCCAAGGTTGCCGCGTGGAGCTCCCCTTGTGGATAGCTTCTATCTCTTTCATGAGCACTTAGTAAATATATGAATGGAAATTGAGCTTTTGAAAAAGAAAATAATAATAATAATTACCAACAATGCTCTTAATGAGTAAAAAAAATAGTTTGAGAAACTAATTCAAATAAAAATAAACCAATCTAAATAGTTAAAATTGGATCGAAAAATAACGTAGAAAACTATAATTAATTAATATGAATATTTTGATAAAGAAATAAAAATAAAATGACTCAAAATGAAAAAAAAAATCAGATAACAAAAATGTCCAAAAAATTTAACTGAATGCACCAAAATAAACAGTACAGAATAAATTTCTCAGAAACATACAAATTTTGATCAAACTTTGTAATTAAAAATGACCGATTAAAAGGCTTGGGCGGGAAAAAATTGCGACTGAAAAGTAGTCGAAAAATTAAAATGAGCACACCAAGTGTCATACCCCAAAAATTACCCATCATTTTTCCTAAAAAAAAAAAAAAAAAAAAAAAAAAAAATAATAAAAAAAAAAAAAAAAAAAAAAACGAAAAAAAAACGAAAAAAAAAAAAAAAAAAAAAAAAAAAAAGAGAAATTTTTTTTTTAATTAAATAATTAAAATAAATAAATAAATAAAATATAACAAATTATTTTGGACTTGGGTCTCCCTCAGTCCAAGCCCATTACCCACGAAATTAGTCTATAAATACTGAAGTTTCAGTAGGGGGAGTGAGACTTGGAGTTACACTGGGAGATTCACTGGAGAAAGAAGGAAGAGAAGCAAAACACTCTGAGGTTTCCTTGGAACAAAACCTTGAGGAAAAAGAAAGAGAGAGAACAGAGAAGGACGGATAGAAACTTTGGCATAGGAACCCTGCCTACCCGGAGAATTCAGAGTAAAGAAACCCTGAAGGCAGCCCATCTGCACCGAAGCCATCGCCGTCCAATTCCCGCTGCCTAACTTATTCCGATACTACAAGTGGTCAATCCCTTCAACCTTGAATTGGCAAACAGGTTTTGCGTATCTCTATTGTTTATACTTTCAATTGGCCATATCTACATATATAATGCATCATGATTAAATGTTGATATATAATTTGCTTTCGTATGGGAATTTAAATATGCCTGAATACCCTGAATGTTTGACCATGTTATTCCTGTGATAAAATGCCATAAAATTCAAAGTTCCTAACATGGGGCTGTTTTCAAATTCAAAATCCGTGGCCTTCGCTAGGCGAGGCAGAGGCGAACGAGACAGTAGCTGACTTTTCTATTCTGTTTTTTTTTTATGTTTTATCATAGCCATGCATTATTCATCCTATCCTATTTATTGTTGTGATATTTCTCCGGTGTAATCTTCGATTGCACCCTGATTTGGTGTTCTGACATGTTTCTTTTTTTGAGTTTCGTAAAGGTTCACATATCCCAGGAAAAGGTTATTGGCTAGGTATTCCACTTTATTTGTGGGATACCCTTGTGGAGTTTCATCCTAAATTAACTTTTAATGTATTAATTTCTAATGTATTAATTTTTTAATATATTATTTTTAATAATTTTAATGTGGAGTTTCATCCTAATTATATAATTAATTGTAAAACTTTGCCTTTGAATAAGTGATCTTGGACCTCTCTTTGTTGCCTTACGATTACGATATTACGGTCATGTCCCGCGAACGTGGGGATACCCTTAGCAAAGACCCTTCGGTTAAATCATCATAAAATAAATTATAGTCCCTCGGATGTTGCCTTCGAATATACAACTTTGTCCCTCGATGACCCTCCGATGTTGCCTACGGTTAAAAGATGATAGTCCCTTCGAATGCTAAGGTATCCTCGCAACTGTTGCCTTCAATGACCAATCGATGACCCTACGATGACCCTTTTACATCCAAAGGGTAAAACTACTTATTTCTCAATAATAAGGACAGTTTTACCCTCATAAGGATAGGAAATACTCATAAAGACCTTGGGTCGGTATAACTCTTAATTGCTGGCTCACAACCTAAAACATTTTTTCACACCTCACACCTTTCAAAAAACCTTCAGAAAATCACCACTTGGTATACATTCATACTAGAATCATTACCGAGTTATATTTTTCTAAACAATTTTCAAAACTAAACGAGATAATCACTTTGTATACATTCATACAAGAATCATTACAAAGTTAAATTCTCTTTTCAAAACAATTTTTCTAAACAATTCACAAACACTTTTTTTTCAGACAAAAATAATATAAGTGATCGAGCAATTAAGAGCCCATGGATAACCATGGATACAAAGGGTGCTAACACCTTCCCTTTGTATAATGTACCTCCCGAACCCAAAATCTAAATTAAGGTTTTTCCTGTTCTTTTCCACCTTTCCTTATTGGATAAAAGAAAAGTCGGTGGCGACTCTTGCTAACCGCGACATTGCGATTAAAACCACAAAAAAGTCCAGTTCACCGTATGACAGAACTGGCGACTCTGCTGGGGAAGTCGGAATATTTAAAAAGAGAGGTTACCTTAAAAACAAGATCACTTATTCAATTTGTCTGATTTATTTTTAAGGGGTTGCTTGGGTATGTTATGCTTGAGTGAAAGATCCTACACCCGGATCTAGTGTACCTTAGGTAAGTAGCAAGAGATCATCGCGACTGTCCGGCGTATACTGGAATGGTCAAAATGATGGCTACGGTTAATGTGGCACTTTGGATGTCCTGATGTTCCTCATGTTAGTTGAGGAAATATTTGGCATTCGCGTGGTGTCATAAAAGCATTAACCAAACCTTTAGAACCCTAATTGACTCATCCTGGCCATTAGAAAGTAGTGAGATAACTGGCTTCGGTTCCGACTAGAGTTGGTTGAGACTCGATACTACACTCTTTGAGATTGGACTTTAGGGAAGCTTCGGTCAACCACTTGGTGTTGCACTGAAGTGGACTTAAGGAAAGGTCAATGATTTGAGATCCTTCTAGAACCCGGTTACTATTCTAAGACAGGTTGAACCAACCAAACTTCAGTGGGGAGGGTATTTACCTATGGAACTCACGCAAGCCTTAAAACCTAGGAATGATTGTTGTGTGACTTGCTTGTGCTTGTTATTTATCTAACAACATAACATCATAACATCATAACATCATAACATCATGGCATTGTACTAACCATTTCAAGGATTTAGGGATTTAACTCTGCTAAAAAAAACAAAAACAAAAGCAAAAACAAAAGAAAAAAAAAAAAAAAAGCTCTTTTTGTTAGTTTATGCAAAGTTAAATCCCGAAAGTCCTTGAAAACATTTCATACATTGCATTGCATCGCATAACAGGTATTCTAAAGGATCAGTGTTCTCACGATTTTCCTATCAAACAGATTCCAACAGATTCCAGCAGATTCAAACAGATTGAACAATGGCTCTCGAACAAACTGTCAAAGATCTCCAGGCCCAGAATGCTCAATTCCAGGAAATGATGCTGAGCTTATCTAAGGGGCAGGAAGAACTGAAAGCTCTTTTGATGGAGAAGAAGAAGGACCAGAAACCTGTGGGTTACATCAACCCGGGGAGAAGGCTTAAGGGACAGGTTACAGGAGTCAAGATTAGAATTCCGAAGGATTCAGAAGAAGAGACCGAGAATGATTCGGAAGATGAGAATCCTAATCTCGTCAATTCTGAGGACGACGATGAAGATTATGAACATGAACAGTACTCTCCGAAGGATGATAAGTACAAGTTGCTGGAAGAACGTATGCTAGCTATGGAGGGGCAGAAAGTGCCCGGTCTGGATTTCGAAAACTTGGGTCTGGTCTCTGATGTGGTCATTCCCCGCAAATTCAAGGTTCCCATTTTCACTAAGTATGATGGTGCCTCTTGTCCTCAGATGCATCTAAGGGCTTATGTGAGAAAGATTCAGCCGCACACTACTGATAAGAAACTGTGGATCCATTTCTTCCAAGAGAGTCTGTCTGGCACACAGTTAGAGTGGTATTATCAGCTTGAGAGCTCTAACATCCGCACATGGACTGATTTAGCAACAGCTTTCTACAAGCACTACCAGTATAATTCTGAGTTAGCGCCTACTCGGCTACAGCTACAAAATATGACTATGGGCTCTAAAGAAAGTTTCAAAGAATATGCTCAAAAGTGGAGAGATTTGGCTGGCAGAGTCAAACCCCCTATGACTGATCGAGAGTTAGTGGACATGTTCATGGGTACACTGACTGGCCCATTCTACAGCCATCTACTGGGAAGTTCCTCGTCAGGTTTCACTGAACTTATCTTGACAGGTGAACGGGTTGAAAGCGGCATTCGAAGTGGAAAGATACAGGCAGCTACTTCTGCAAGCACCAAAAAGTCCTATCAGGGAAAGAATGAATCAAATGCTGTGTACAGTGAGAGGAAGCATAACAAGAAGAATCGTGACCATACTGTTGGGGCAGTTACAATTGCCGCACCGCCATCTCAGAACTTCCAACACAGACAAGACAGGTCGAGAAGACAGTTTACCAAGATCAATATGACTTTAACCCAAGCACTGCAGAG
The DNA here is from genome assembly GCF_024323335.1 of Lathyrus oleraceus. Taxonomy (NCBI): domain Eukaryota; kingdom Viridiplantae; phylum Streptophyta; class Magnoliopsida; order Fabales; family Fabaceae; genus Lathyrus; species Lathyrus oleraceus. The sequence goes on from NC_066583.1 coordinate 613,269,768, forward strand.
TATGTTAAAGGCCAATTTGATTACCCTCAGAGGCCCTCCTGCAAATCCCAACACTACTTCTCCTCGTTATAATCCCAACGCCAGGTGTGCCTATCACTCCGATAGCCCCGGGCATGATACGAATGATTGCTGGTTGTTGAAGAACAAGATTCAGGATATGATCGACGCTGGAGAAATTGAATTTGATCCTCCGGCGACCCCCAATGTCATCACAGCACCTATGCCTAATCATGACCAGAATGTTAATGTTGTGGACGACAATTCTCACGTTACTGACGTTGCTGATTTAGCATCTCCTCTCCTGATCGTTAAGAAGAATTTATTGCAAGCTGGTTTATTTCCAGGTTGTGCTGAAGATTGCGATCTCTGTGTACTCCGACCCAATGATTGTTTGAAGTTGAAGAACGGCATTCAACGGCTGATGGATGATCGTACAATTCTATTTGAAAGGGTTCCTAAGGTGGACAACTCTATTGAAGAGGTATCTGTGATTGCTAGGTCCAAAGCTCCAGTGAAGATTACCGCTACTAGAGTGCCTGTGAAGATTACCGCTGAGCCCAAAGTGGCTCCCCTGATTATTACCGCACCTGGCCCCGTGCCATATTCCTCCAGCAAAGCTATTCCGTGGAACTATGGAGGCGACGTTTACATCCATGGCATAAAGCAGGTTGGTAGTTCTGCTAATCCTAATGATATTGTGGGGACTAGTAAAGTTACTCGAAGTGGAAGGATCTACTCCCCAGAAATCTCACCTCCCGCTCCCGAAATTCGAGGAAAAAGACCAGTCAATCCTCCTCAGTCAGAGACATCGGTCGAAGTTACTTCTGAAGATGTTGCCAAACAGGAAATGGAAGAGATGCTGAAAATCATCCGTAAGAGCGATTTTGATGTAGTGGAACAATTGGGGCATACTCCGTCTAAAATCTCAATGTTGTCCTTGTTATTATCCTCTGAATCCCATGCCAATGCATTGATGAAATTCTTGAAGACCGCTCATGTGCCTCAAGAAACATCCGTCGATCAATTCGAACATTATGTTGCTAATTTGACTGTTGACAATGGCCTAGGCTTTTCCGATGCTGACCTGACGCCAGCAGGAAAGAATCACAATAAAGCTCTGCATATCTCCATCGAGTGTGAGGGGATCACCCTGGCTCACGTGTTGATCGACAACGGCTCTTCCTTGAATGTGCTCCCGAAAGCTGTACTCGATAAATTTGACTACAAAGGCATTGAACTGAAACCTAGTGATGTTGTGGTGCGTGCTTACGATGGTGCGAAGAGTGTTGTCTATGGTGAAGTGGTTCTCCCTATCAAGATAGGACCTCAAGTCTTCAACACTACCTTTCACGTGATGGACATTCGTCCCGCCTACTCCTGCTTGTTGGGGCGCCCTTGGATCCATGGGGCAGGTGCGGTAGCTTCGTCGCTTCATCAAAAGCTGAAGTATCCAATAGCAGGCATGGTTGTCACTGTATGTGGAGAAGAAGAGTATATTGTCAGTAGTGTGCAAGCCTTCAAATACGTCGAGATGGATGGTGAATTCTTTGAGACTCCTTCTCAGTCATTTGAAGTGGTTCCTCCACCCAGTCCTGTCCTTAAGCCAACTCCCCTTGTGCCCAAGGTTGTTCGTGCTCCCCCTGTCATGATCTCTCTGAAAGATGCTCAAGCCGCGATTGAAAATGGTGATCGTGCTGGTTGGGGTCAACTGATCAATGTACCGTACAAGTCTGATAAAGCTGGCCTGGGGTTTAACTCTGGAAAGATAGTCAAAAATCAGATTAATGCTATGGAAGATGCTGATAGTGATTGCGACTTGGATAGCTGGATTTTCCCAACAATTGGTGACGGACTCAACAATTGGAAGACTGAAGACATTATCCCGATTTCCTTTAGTCAGGAGTAATTGTTATTGTTTATTCTAGAATTGCAAATTTTAATTTTCTTTTACAATCAAACTTCTTAAAGCATTGTGTCTATGCCCGAGGCACAATGGCTAATTTGTTAGGGGTTTGTCATTTTCATAAGCATATTCATATTCAATAGATCAATGGACTTTTTGCATTCAAATATTGCGCTCTTTATCTTTCCTGTCATTTTTCAAACAAGCTATGTTTCTTGCACACACTCACGTAACAATTTGCCGATCCATATCCACTCTGGATCCTGTTGGTAATGACTCTGCTACTGTTCATTATGACTTTGAAAATCCGATCTACCAAGCCGAGGATGGAAGCGAGGAAGATTGTGAAGTCCCTGGAGAACTTGCCCGACTACTGCAAGAAGAAAAGACTATACAGCCGCATGAGGAATCAATTGAAATTGTAAATCTGGGTACTGAAATAAACAAGAAAGAAGTCAGAGGTTTCTTGGGGCACTCGAATTACATTGCCCGATTCATTCCACACTTGACTGCTACCTGCAAACCCATCTTCAAATTACTGAGACAAAATCAAGAGATGGTATGGAATGATGAATGCCAAGAAGCTTATGACAAAATCAGGAAATATCGCCAAGAACCTCCAGTTCCGATGCCACCAGTTGAAGGAAGACCTTTAATTACGTATTTGACCGTGTTAGAAAATTCAATGAGGTGTGTTGGGGCAACATGACGAGTCTGGTCGAAAAGAGCATGCCATATACTGCCTTAGCAAAAGGTACCGACTGTGAAACAAGATACTCACAGCCCGAGAAAGCTTGCTGTGCTTTGGCCTGGGCTGCTCGCCGACTAAGACAGTATATGTTGAATCATACCACCTTATTGACTTCTAAGATGGATTCTATCAAATACCTATTTGAGAAACCTGCTGTCTCCTGAAAGAGTTATCACTGACAATGGTACTAATTTGAACAACAAGATGATTACTGAACTCTGCACGCAGTTCAAAATAAAACACCATAACTCTTCTCCGTACCGGCCAAAGATGAACGGCGCCGTGGGGACTGCTAACAATATCAAGAAGGTCATGCAAGAAATGACAGTAACATACAAAGACTGGCATGAGATGTTACCCTTTACTCTTTACGGTTATCGCACTTCAGTGCGCACTACGACAGGGGCAACTCCGTTCTCTTTAGTCTATGGAATGGAAGCCATCTTACTAGTGGAAGTTCAGATTCCCTCTCTAAGAATCATGAAAGAGGCGGGCTTAGATGAAGATGAATGGATTCAGACTCGACTCGATCAGATAAATCTGATTGATGAGAAGAGACTTGCGGCTGTTTGTCATGGGCAGATATATCAGAAATGCATGACCAGGCATTCAACAAAAGGTTAAGAGACAAGTGTATCAAATTGGCGACTTGGTAATCAAACGCATCATCCTACCACAAACTGACCCAGAGGCAAATGGACTCCCACATACGAAGGGCCATTTGTAGTTAAGAAGGTATTCTCAGGTGGAGCCATGATACTCGCTACAATGGATGGTGAAGACTTCCCACATCCCGTGAACGCGGACATAGTTAAAAAATACTACGCATAAAAGAGACCCGCTAGATCGACGTATCTAGGCAAAAGTAAGGGCATCCCGGCGAACCAAAAGGGTTCGGGCAAAAATTAGGGATATATAAAAAAAAATGTACACCCGGCAAGTCGAAAACCTGAAAAGGCGGCTTGGGCAAAAAAGGGTATCCTGGTGGACTGAAAACCTGAAAAGGCGGTCCAGGCAAAAATTAGGGATTAAAGCGTATGACTATGTCCCGTTCTCAGTCAACTTTCATCCAAGTTCGAGGGACTGACCAAGCCAATCACTTCTATCCGACAGCAGGGATGAGATGCTCGAAGACATAATGACAGTAGTAGGCTTAAAATCAATAGGACTTCTTCCACATAGCTTTCTCTTTGTTTTCGACAATTTCCTCTTACTAGGATTTCTGTCTCCTTGTACACAAATTGCCTGTTTATAGGCCTCCTTTCAAAATCAATACAACCCTCTTTCAAAAAAAAGATGCTTTTGTTTTTTCTTTTTCTGTTTTGTTTGCGTAAATGTCCATTGATTTAATTTGAATTAATATATGCATTTGAATATGACCAATGTTTACCAAAATACATGCATAGAATAGCAATAGCAATTACTACAAGACTTCAGGATCGAGGATAAGGTCTAACCATGCTTCCAATGAATCCGCTACCAATTCTCTTCCCCAGCAAGCCTATTTTCCCAGAAGAAATTGGCAGTATTCCCCGGCACAGCCAGCTATTCCCCAACAGAGGTCGGCATCGCCAGACAGGCTGATCATCTCATCCATCTCCAGCCGACTCTGCTGAATATTTCCACCATCAGACAGAAATCAAGCATCCCCAGCCGAGAAAGGGTCATCGACACAAATGTCTCAAATCAGTAGATGGGGATTTATTTTCCCCAGTAGAGTCCCCAAGCAGAACTTCTCATACGCATAACTCATTCATTACATCCTTTCACAGCATACGCATGCATACAACATTCACATTTATTTTAGCATAACACGAAACATCTCATGCATCATGACATAGCATGAAGCTAACTTTTCTTTGCAGGTTAATTATCCTCCTGATATAGTCAAAGTAGAAGGTTCATTCAGACAGACACCTTTATCAATCACATTCAAGATTCAGATACATATTTCAAATACAGTTCATGGGAACATTCATTCTGACAACACTTCGATATCCTCCTAACGATGGCATCTCTAAGCCCATCCCAGACATTTATTGCAAGTACAACATATACAGGTTATCAGATACAGCCTAACGTACGGTTCATTCTGATTCAGCCCAACATATGACTTCTTCAGCAACTCCAATGCGGTCTAACGTACGACCCATTTGGACCTTCAAATCCTCAGATGCTGCCTAGCGTACGGTACATTCAGGGGTGTAGTCTAGCGTACGACTACTTTCTTTTTCAGATGCAGCCTAACGGACGGCTCATTCTACAACTCGGATACGATCTAACGTACGATCCATTCTGAACTTCAACAACCCCAACGCGGTCTAACGTACGACCCGTTTGGATCTTACAACCCTCAGATGCTACCTAACGTACGGTACATTTCTGAAGTGTAGTCTGGCGTACGACTACCGCTTTCATCATCAGATGCGGCCTAACAGACGACTCATTCTGCGACGGTCTAACGTACGACCCGTTCGGATGTCCATCCCCACAGATGCTACCTAACATACGGTACATTTCTGAAGTGTAGTCTAACGTACGACTACCCCTTTCGTCATCAGATTCAGCCTAACGTACGGCTCATTCTGCAACTCAGATACGATCTAGCGTATGGTCCATTCTGATCCTTTATCCCCAACAGCATATGACACACTCCGACTCCCCAGCGAAGTCGGCAGCCTAATGGATGACTCATTATACGGTCTAACGTACGACCCAGTGTGGCACCCATGTCTTCAAATTGGCCTAATATACGGCGCGATCTGAAGCTTTCGTCATCAAACCTCCCGGATGGCATCTTTAAGCCCATCTCCATCAAGACCAACTGTCGATTCTCAAGTGCAAATTTTTGGGGCATTCTAGTGTTCAATAATCTTCCACCTCCAGACCACGAATGGCATACACGCCATCCTAACTCTCTCGGTTCAAGAATATTGAACAGGGGCAGCTGTCATACCCAAAAATTACCCATCATTTTTCCTAAAAAAAAAATAAAAAAAAAAAAAAAAAAAAAAAAAAAAAAAAAAAAAAAAAAAAAAAAAAAAAAAAAAAAAAAAAAAAAAAAAAAAAAAAAAAAAAGAATTTTTTTTAATTAATTAATTAATTATTAATTAATTAATTAATTAAATAATTAAAATAAAAAAAAAAAATATAACAAATTATTTTGGACTTGGGTCTCCCTCATTCCAAGCCCATTACCCACGAAATTAGTCTATAAATACTGAAGTTTCAGTAGGGGGAGTGAGACTTGGAGTTACACTGGGAGATTCACTGGAGAAAGAAGGAAGAGAAGCAAAACACTCTGAGGTTTCCTTGGAACAAAACCTTGAGGAAAAAGAAAGAGAGAGAACAGAGAAGGACGGATAGAAACTTTGGCATAGGAACCCTGCCTACCCGGAGAATTCAGAGTAAAGAAACCCTGAAGGCAGCCCATCTGCACCGAAGCCATCGCCGTCCAATTCCCGCTGCCTAACTTATTCCGATACTACAAGTGGTCAATCCCTTCAACCTTGAATTGGCAAACAGGTTTGCGTATCTCTATTGTTTATACTTTCAATTGGCCATATCTACATATATAATGCATCATGATTAAATGTTGATATATAATTTGCTTTCGTATGGGAATTTAAATATGCCTGAATACCCTGAATGTTTGACCATGTTATTCCTGTGATAAAATGCCATAAAATTCAAAGTTCCTAACATGGGGCTGTTTTCAAATTCAAAATCCGTGGCCTTCGCTAGGCGAGGCAGAGGCGAACGAGACAGTAGCTGATTTTCTATTCTGTTTTTTTTATGTTTTATCATAGCCATGCATTATTCATCCTATCCTATTTATTGTTGTGATATTTCTCCGGTGTAATCTTCGATTGCACCCTGATTTGGTGTTCTGACATGTTTCTTTTTTTGAGTTTCGTAAAGGTTCACATATCCCAGGAAAAGGTTATTGGCTAGGTATTCCACTTTATTTGTGGGATACCCTTGTGGAGTTTCACCCTAAATTAATTTTTAATGTATTAATTTCTAATGTATTAATTTTTTAATATATTATTTTTAATAATTTTAATGTGGAGTTTCATCCTAATTATATAATTAATTGTAAAACTTTGCCTTTGAATAAGTGATCTTGGACCTCTCTTTGTTGCCTTACGATTACGATATTACGGTCATGTCCCGCGAACGTGGGGATACCCTTAGCAAAGACCCTTCGGTTAAATCATCATAAAATAAATTATAGTCCCTCGGATGTTGCCTTCGAATATACAACTTTGTCCCTCGATGACCCTCCGATGTTGCCTACGGTTAAAAGATGATAGTCCCTTCGAATGCTAAGGTATCCTCGTAACTGTTGCCTTCAATGACCAATCGATGACCCTACGATGACCCTTTTACATCCAAAGGATAAAACTACTTATTTCTCAATAATAAGGACAGTTTTACCCTCATAAGGATAGGAAATACTCATAAAGACCTTGGGTCGGTATAACTCTTAATTGCTGGCTCACAACCTAAAACATTTTTTCACACCTCACACCTTTCAAAAACCTTCAGAAAATCACCACTTGGTATACATTCATACTAGAATCATTACCGAGTTATATTTTTCTAAACAATTTTCAAAACTAAACGAGATAATCACTTTGTATACATTCATACAAGAATCATTACAAAGTTAAATTCTCTTTTCAAAACAATTTTTCTAAACAATTCACAAACACTTTTTTTTCAGACAAAAATAATATAAGTGATCGAGCAATTAAGAGCCCATGGATAACCATGGATACAAAGGGTGCTAACACCTTCCCTTTGTATAATGTACCTCCCGAACCCAAAATCTAAATTAAGGTTTTTCCTGTTCTTTTCCACCTTTCCTTATTGGATAAAAGAAAAGTCGGTGGCGACTCTTGCTAACCGCGACATTGCGATTAAAACCACAAAAAAGTCCAGTTCACCGTATGACAGAACTGGCGACTCTGCTGGGGACCTAAATATTTAAAAAGAGAGGTTACCTTAAAAACAAGATCACTTATTCAATTTGTCTGATTTATTTTTAAGGGATTGCTTGGGTATGTTATGCTTGAGTGAAAGATCCTACACCCGGATCTAGTGTACCTTAGGTAAGTAGCAAGAGATCATCGCGACTGTCCGGCGTATACTGGAATGGTCAAAATGATGGCTACGGTTAATGTGGCACTTTGGATGTCCTGATGTTCCTCATGTTAGTTGAGGAAATATTTGGCATTCGCGTGGTGTCATAAAAGCATTAACCAGACCTTTAGAACCCTAATTGACTCATCCTGGCCATTAGAAAGTAGTGAGATAACTGGCTTCGGTTCCGACTGGAGTTGGTTGAGACTCGATACTACACTCTTTGAGATTGGACTTTAGGGAAGCTTCGGTCAACCACTTGGTGTTGCACTGAAGTGGACTTAAGGAAAGGTCAATGATTTGAGATCCTTCTAGAACCCGGTTACTATTCTAAGACAGGTTGAACCAACCAAACTTCAGTGGGGAGGGTATTTACCTATGGAACTCACGCAAGCCTTAAAACCTAGGAATGATTGTTGTGTGACTTGCTTGTGCTTGTTATTTATCTAACAACATGACATCATAACAACATAACATCATAACATCATGGCATTGTACTAACCATTTCAAGGATTTAGGGATTTAACTCTGCTAAAAAAAAAACAAAAACAAAAGCAAAAACAAAAGAGAAAAGAAAAAAAAAGCTCTTTTTGTTAGTTTATGCAAAGTTAAATCCCGAAAGTCCTTGAAAACATTTCATACATTGCATTGCATCGCATAACAGGTATTCTAAAGGATCAGTGTTCTCACGATTTTCCTATCAAACAGATTCCAACAGATTCCAACAGATTCAGCAGATTCAAACAGATTGAACAATGGCTCTCGAACAAACTGTCAAAGATCTCCAGGCCCAGAATGCTCAATTCCAGGAAATGATGCTGAGCTTATCTAAGGGGCAGGAAGAACTGAAAGCTCTTTTGATGGAGAAGAAGAAGGACCAGAAACCTGTGGGTTACATCAACCCGGGGAGAAGGCTTAAGGGACAGGTTACAGGAGTCAAGATTAGAATTCCGAAGGATTCAGAAGAAGAGACCGAGAATGATTCGGAAGATGAGAATCCTAATCTCGTCAATTCTGAGGACGACGATGAAGATTATGAACATGAACAGTACTCTCCGAAGGATGATAAGTACAAGTTGCTGGAAGAACGTATGCTAGCTATGGAGGGGCAGAAAGTGCCCGGTCTGGATTTCGAAAACTTGGGTCTGGTCTCTGATGTGGTCATTCCCCGCAAATTCAAGGTTCCCATTTTCACTAAGTATGATGGTGCCTCTTGTCCTCAGATGCATCTAAGGGCTTATGTGAGAAAGATTCAGCCGCACACTACTGATAAGAAACTGTGGATCCATTTCTTCCAAGAGAGTCTGTCTGGCACACAGTTAGAGTGGTATTATCAGCTTGAGAGCTCTAACATCCGCACATGGACTGATTTAGCAACAGCTTTCTACAAGCACTACCAGTATAATTCTGAGTTAGCGCCTACTCGGCTACAGCTACAAAATATGACTATGGGCTCTAAAGAAAGTTTCAAAGAATATGCTCAAAAGTGGAGAGATTTGGCTGGCAGAGTCAAACCCCCTATGACTGATCGAGAGTTAGTGGACATGTTCATGGGTACACTGACTGGCCCATTCTACAGCCATCTACTGGGAAGTTCCTCGTCAGGTTTCACTGAACTTATCTTGACAGGTGAACGGGTTGAAAGCGGCATTCGAAGTGGAAAGATACAGGCAGCTACTTCTGCAAGCACCAAAAAGTCCTATCAGGGAAAGAATGAATCAAATGCTGTGTACAGTGAGAGGAAGCATAACAAGAAGAATCGTGACCATACTGTTGGGGCAGTTACAATTGCCGCACCGCCATCTCAGAACTTCCAACACAGACAAGACAGGTCGAGAAGACAGTTTACCAAGATCAATATGACTTTAACCCAAGCACTGCAGAGTATGTTAAAGGCCAATTTGATTACCCTCAGAGGCCCTCCTGCAAATCCCAACACTACTTCTCCTCGTTATAATCCCAACGCCAGGTGTGCCTATCACTCCGATAGCCCCGGGCATGATACGAATGATTGCTGGTTGTTGAAGAACAAGATTCAGGATATGATCGACGCTGGAGAAATTGAATTTGATCCTCCGGCGACCCCCAATGTCATCACAGCACCTATGCCTAATCATGACCAGAATGTTAATGTTGTGGACGACAATTCTCACGTTACTGACGTTGCTGATTTAGCATCTCCTCTCCTGATCGTTAAGAAGAATTTATTGCAAGCTGGTTTATTTCCAGGTTGTGCTGAAGATTGCGATCTCTGTGTACTCCGACCCAATGATTGTTTGAAGTTGAAGAACGGCATTCAACGGCTGATGGATGATCGTACAATTCTATTTGAAAGGGTTCCTAAGGTGGACAACTCTATTGAAGAGGTATCTGTGATTGCTAGGTCCAAAGCTCCAGTGAAGATTACCGCTACTAGAGTGCCTGTGAAGATTACCGCTGAGCCCAAAGTGGCTCCCCTGATTATTACCGCACCTGGCCCCGTGCCATATTCCTCCAGCAAAGCTATTCCGTGGAACTATGGAGGCGACGTTTACATCCATGGCATAAAGCAGGTTGGTAGTTCTGCTAATCCTAATGATATTGTGGGGACTAGTAAAGTTACTCGAAGTGGAAGGATCTACTCCCCAGAAATCTCACCTCCCGCTCCCGAAATTCGAGGAAAAAGACCAGTCAATCCTCCTCAGTCAGAGACATCGGTCGAAGTTACTTCTGAAGATGTTGCCAAACAGGAAATGGAAGAGATGCTGAAAATCATCCGTAAGAGCGATTTTGATGTAGTGGAACAATTGGGGCATACTCCGTCTAAAATCTCAATGTTGTCCTTGTTATTATCCTCTGAATCCCATGCCAATGCATTGATGAAATTCTTGAAGACCGCTCATGTGCCTCAAGAAACATCCGTCGATCAATTCGAACATTATGTTGCTAATTTGACTGTTGACAATGGCCTAGGCTTTTCCGATGCTGACCTGACGCCAGCAGGAAAGAATCACAATAAAGCTCTGCATATCTCCATCGAGTGTGAGGGGATCACCCTGGCTCACGTGTTGATCGACAACGGCTCTTCCTTGAATGTGCTCCCGAAAGCTGTACTCGATAAATTTGACTACAAAGGCATTGAACTGAAACCTAGTGATGTTGTGGTGCGTGCTTACGATGGTGCGAAGAGTGTTGTCTATGGTGAAGTGGTTCTCCCTATCAAGATAGGACCTCAAGTCTTCAACACTACCTTTCACGTGATGGACATTCGTCCCGCCTACTCCTGCTTGTTGGGGCGCCCTTGGATCCATGGGGCAGGTGCGGTAGCTTCGTCGCTTCATCAAAAGCTGAAGTATCCAATAGCAGGCATGGTTGTCACTGTATGTGGAGAAGAAGAGTATATTGTCAGTAGTGTGCAAGCCTTCAAATACGTCGAGATGGATGGTGAATTCTTTGAGACTCCTTCTCAGTCATTTGAAGTGGTTCCTCCACCCAGTCCTGTCCTTAAGCCAACTCCCCTTGTGCCCAAGGTTGTTCGTGCTCCCCCTGTCATGATCTCTCTGAAAGATGCTCAAGCCGCGATTGAAAATGGTGATCGTGCTGGTTGGGGTCAACTGATCAATGTACCGTACAAGTCTGATAAAGCTGGCCTGGGGTTTAACTCTGGAAAGATAGTCAAAAATCAGATTAATGCTATGGAAGATGCTGATAGTGATTGCGACTTGGATAGCTGGATTTTCCCAACAATTGGTGACGGACTCAACAATTGGAAGACTGAAGACATTATCCCGATTTCCTTTAGTCAGGAGTATTGTTATTGTTTATTCTAGAATTGCAAATTTTAATTTTCTTTTACAATCAAACTTCTTAAAGCATTGTGTCTATGCCCGAGGCACAATGGCTAATTTGTTAGGGGTTTGTCATTTTCATAAGCATATTCATATTCAATAGATCAATGGACTTTTTGCATTCAAATATTGCGCTCTTTATCTTTCCTGTCATTTTTCAAACAAGCTATGTTTCTTGCACACACTCACGTAACAATTTGCCGATCCATATCCACTCTGGATCCTGTTGGTAATGACTCTGCTACTGTTCATTATGACTTTGAAAATCCGATCTACCAAGCCGAGGATGGAAGCGAGGAAGATTGTGAAGTCCCTGGAGAACTTGCCCGACTACTGCGAGAAGAAAAGACTATACAGCCGCATGAGGAATCAATTGAAATTGTAAATCTGGGTACTGAAATAAACAAGAAAGAAGTCAGAGGTTTCTTGGGGCACTCGAATTACATTGCCCGATTCATTCCACACTTGACTGCTACCTGCAAACCCATCTTCAAATTACTGAGACAAAATCAAGAGATGGTATGGAATGATGAATGCCAAGAAGCTTATGACAAAATCAGGAAATATCGCCAAGAACCTCCAGTTCCGATGCCACCAGTTGAAGGAAGACCTTTAATTACGTATTTGACCGTGTTAGAAAATTCAATGAGGTGTGTTGGGGCAACATGACGAGTCTGGTCGAAAAGAGCATGCCATATACTGCCTTAGCAAAAGGTACCGACTGTGAAACAAGATACTCACAGCCCGAGAAAGCTTGCTGTGCTTTGGCCTGGGCTGCTCGCCGACTAAGACAGTATATGTTGAATCATACCACCTTATTGACTTCTAAGATGGATTCTATCAAATACCTATTTGAGAAACCTGCTGTCTCCTGAAAGAGTTATCACTGACAATGGTACTAATTTGAACAACAAGATGATTACTGAACTCTGCACGCAGTTCAAAATAAAACACCATAACTCTTCTCCGTACCGGCCAAAGATGAACGGCGCCGTGGGGACTGCTAACAATATCAAGAAGGTCATGCAAGAAATGACAGTAACATACAAAGACTGGCATGAGATGTTACCCTTTACTCTTTACGGTTATCGCACTTCAGTGCGCACTACGACAGGGGCAACTCCGTTCTCTTTAGTCTATGGAATGGAAGCCATCTTACTAGTGGAAGTTCAGATTCCCTCTCTAAGAATCATGAAAGAGGCGGGCTTAGATGAAGATGAATGGATTCAGACTCGACTCGATCAGATAAATCTGATTGATGAGAAGAGACTTGCGGCTGTTTGTCATGGGCAGATATATCAGAAATGCATGACCAGGGCATTCAACAAAAAGGTCAAGAGACAAGTGTATCAAATTGGCGACTTGGTAATCAAACGCATCATCCTACCACAAACTGACCCCAGAGGCAAATGGACTCCCACATACGAAGGGCCATTTGTAGTTAAGAAGGTATTCTCAGGTGGAGCCATGATACTCGCTACAATGGATGGTGAAGACTTCCCACATCCCGTGAACGCGGACATAGTTAAAAAATACTACGCATAAAAGAGACCCGCTAGATCGACGTATCTAGGCAAAAGTAAGGGCATCCCGGCGAACCAAAAGGGTTCGGGCAAAAATTAGGGATATATAAAAAAAAATGTACACCCGGCAAGTCGAAAACCTGAAAAGGCGGCTTGGGCAAAAAAGGGTATCCTGGTGGACTGAAAACCTGAAAAGGCGGTCCAGGCAAAAATTAGGGATTAAAGCGTATGACTATGTCCCGTTCTTAGTCAACTTCATCCAAGTTCAAGGGACTGAACAAGCCAATCACTTCTATCCGACAGCAGGGATGAGATGCTCGAAGACATAATGACAGTAGTAGACTTAAAATCAATAGGACTTCTTCCACATAGCTTTCTCTTTGTTTTCGACAATTTCCTCTTACTAGGATTTCTGTCTCCTTGTACACAAATTGCCTGTTTATAGGCCTTCTTTCAAAATCAATACAACCTTCTTTCAAAATCAATACAACCTTCTTTCGAAAGATGCTTTTGTTTTTTCTTTTTCTGTTTTGTTTGCGTAAACGTCCATTGATTTAATTTGAATTAATATATGCATTTGAATATGACCAATGTTTACCAAAATACATGCATAGAATAGCAATAGCAATTACTACAAGACTTCAGGATCGAGGATAAGGTCTAACCATGCTTCCAATGAATCCGCTACCAATTCTCTTCCCCAGCAAGCCTATTTTTCCCAGAAGAAATTGACAGTATTCCCCGGCACAGCCAGCTATTCCCCAACAGAGGTCGGCATCGCCAGACAGGCTGATCATCTCATCCATCTCCAGCCCGACTCTGCTGAATATTTCCACCATCAGACAGAAATCAAGCATCCCCAGCCGAGAAAGGGTCATCGACACAAATGTCTCAAATCAGTAGATGGGGATTTATTTTCCCCAGTAGAGTCCCCAAGCAGAACTTCTCATACGCATAGCTCATTCATTACATCCTTTCACAGCATACGCATGCATACAACATTCACATTTATTTTAGCATAACACGAAACATCTCATGCATCATGACATAGCATGAAGCTAACTTTTCTTTGCAGGTTAATTATCCTCCTGATATAGTCAAAGTAGAAGGTTCATTCAGACAGACACCTTTATCAATCACATTCAAGATTCAGATACATATTTCAAATACAGTTCATGGGAACATTCATTCTGACAACACTTCGATATCCTCCTAACGATGGCATCTCTAAGCCCATCCCAGACATTTATTGCAAGTACAACATATACAGGTTATCAGATACAGCCTAACGTACGGTTCATTCTGATTCAGCCCAACATATGACTTCTTCAGCAACTCCAATGCGGTCTAACGTACGACCCCTTTGGACCTTCAAATCCTCAGATGCTGCCTAGCGTACGGTACATTCAGGGGTGTAGTCTAGCGTACGACTACTTTCTTTTTCAGATGCAGCCTAACGGACAGCTCATTCTACAACTCGGATACGATCTAACGTACGATCCATTCTGAACTTCAACAACCCCAACGCGGTCTAACGTACGACCCGTTTGGATCTTACAACCCTCAGATGCTACCTAACGTACGGTACATTTCTGAAGTGTAGTCTGGCGTACGACTACCGCTTTCATCATCAGATGCGGCCTAACAGACGACTCATTCTGCGACGGTCTAACGTACGACCCGTTCGGATGTCCATCCCCACAGATGCTACCTAACATACGGTACATTTCTGAAGTGTAGTCTAACGTACGACTACCCCTTTCGTCATCAGATTCAGCCTAACGTACGGCTCATTCTGCAACTCAGATACGATCTAGCGTATGGTCCATTCTGATCCTTTATCCCCAACAGCATATGACACACTCCGACTCCCCAGCGAAGTTGGCAGCCTAATGGATGACTCATTATACGGTCTAACGTACGACCCAGTGTGGCACCCATGTCTTCAAATTGGCCTAATATACGGCGCGATCTGAAGCTTTCGTCATCAAACCTCCCGGATGGCATCTTTAAGCCCATCTCCATCAAGACCAACTGTCGATTCTCAAGTGCAAATTTTTGGGGCATTCTAGTGTTCAATAATCTTCCACCGCCAGACCACGAATGGCATACACGCCATCCTAACTCTCTCGGTTCAAGAATATTGAACAGGGGCAGTTGTCATACCCCAAAAATTACCCATCATTTTTCCTAAAAAAAAATAAAAAAAAAATAAAAAAAAATAATAAAAAAAAAATAATTAAAAAAAAAATAATAAAAAAAAAACGAAAAAAAAAAAAAAAAAAAAAAAAAAAAAAAAGAGAATTTTTTTTTTAATTAATTAATTAATTAATTAATTAATTAATTAATTAAATAATTAAAATAAATAAATAAATAAAATATAACAAATTATTTTGGACTTGGGTCTCCCTCAGTCCAAGCCCATTACCCACGAAATTAGTCTATAAATACTGAAGTTTCAGTAGGGGGAGTGAGACTTGGAGTTACACTGGGAGATTCACTGGAGAAAGAAGGAAGAGAAGCAAAACACTCTGAGGTTTCCTTGGAACAAAACCTTGAGGAAAAAGAAAGAGAGAGAACAGAGAAGGACGGATAGAAACTTTGGCATAGGAACCCTGCCTACCCGGAGAATTCAGAGTAAAGAAACCCTGAAGGCAGCCCATCTGCACCGAAGCCATCGCCGTCCAATTCCCGCTGCCTAACTTATTCCGATACTACAAGTGGTCAATCCCTTCAACCTTGAATTGGCAAACAGTTTTGCGTATCTCTATTGTTTATACTTTCAATTGGCCATATCTACATATATAATGCATCATGATTAAATGTTGATATATAATTTGCTTTCGTATGGGAATTTAAATATGCCTGAATACCCTGAATGTTTGACCATGTTATTCCTGTGATAAAATGCCATAAAATTCAAAGTTCCTAACATGGGGCTGTTTTCAAATTCAAAATCCGTGGCCTTCGCTAGGCGAGGCAGAGGCGAACGAGACAGTAGCTGACTTTTCTATTCTGTTTTTTTTTATGTTTTATCATAGCCATGCATTATTCATCCTATCCTATTTATTGTTGTGATATTTCTCCGGTGTAATCTTCGATTGCACCCTGATTTGGTGTTCTGACATGTTTCTTTTTTTGAGTTTCGTAAAGGTTCACATATCCCAGGAAAAGGTTATTGGCTAGGTATTCCACTTTATTTGTGGGATACCCTTGTGGAGTTTCATCCTAAATTAACTTTTAATGTATTAATTTCTAATGTATTAATTTTTAATATATTATTTTTAATAATTTTAATGTGGAGTTTCATCCTAATTATATAATTAATTGTAAAACTTTGCCTTTGAATAAGTGATCTTGGACCTCTCTTTGTTGCCTTACGATTACGATATTACGGTCATGTCCCGCGAACGTGGGGATACCCTTAGCAAAGACCCTTCGGTTAAATCATCATAAAATAAATTATAGTCCCTCGGATGTTGCCTTCGAATATACAACTTTGTCCCTCGATGACCCTCCGATGTTGCCTACGGTTAAAAGATGATAGTCCCTTCGAATGCTAAGGTATCCTCGCAACTGTTGCCTTCAATGACCAATCGATGATCCTACGATGACCCTTTTACATCCAAAGGGTAAAACTACTTATTTCTCAATAATAAGGACAGTTTTACCCTCATAAGGATAGGAAATACTCATAAAGACCTTGGGTCGGTATAACTCTTAATTGCTGGCTCACAACCTAAAACATTTTTTCACACCTCACACCTTTCAAAAAACCTTCAGAAAATCACCACTTGGTATACATTCATACTAGAATCATTACCGAGTTATATTTTTCTAAACAATTTTCAAAACTAAACGAGATAATCACTTTGTATACATTCATACAAGAATCATTACAAAGTTAAATTCTCTTTTCAAAACAATTTTTCTAAACAATTCACAAACACTTTTTTTTCAGACAAAAATAATATAAGTGATCGAGCAATTAAGAGCCCATGGATAACCATGGATACAAAGGGTGCTAACACCTTCCCTTTGTATAATGTACCTCCCGAACCCAAAATCTAAATTAAGGTTTTTCCTGTTCTTTTCCACCTTTCCTTATTGGATAAAAGAAAAGTCGGTGGCGACTCTTGCTAACCGCGACATTGCGATTAAAACCACAAAAAAGTCCAGTTCACCGTATGACACCAAGTAAAACTACGCAGAATGTAGATTAACAAAATAGACATCTGCGAACTCGACTTTGAAATTTTTCGTCTGCTAATTCGAAGTACAGTTGGGAAACGATGAGACCGATCTGTCTGTAGATCCGAAAAATTAACCTGGCTGAAATTTCAAGCATTATGCGAAACAAAATGCATGTTGTGACAAGTAATAAAATGCAAATGTCTGGTGAATGTACTGATTCAATGATTAAATAAATACAAACAGACAATGGACGCAAATGAATCACCCTTGAACCATTTGCTTCTCTTTCTCAAACACTAACAAAACCCTATATATATCCAGACAATGACAACACTCTTGATTATCACCCTCTAAACCTCCGAAACAAGATGCAACAGAATAAATTATGCACTGAGATCGAGAAATCAAGTCTTTCGACTTCTCAATCAACATATGACTGAATGAATATTATCAAGATCAGATAAAATGCCAGAACTCCTAACTTTTTATATAAACTCTGATAAATTCTTTTTAATTAATGAAATGTGTCGCAACGCGAAAAACAACCGGCGGGAAAAACACAGAGCCGCCACCGATGCTATTCATCCTCTGACGGAAAGGGAGCGTAGGACTAACCTAAGAAAGGGAAAGGAATGGTCTTACGACCAGAGATTACAAGGTACGGGAGTCGGTTACGCAAGGGGAAGGTATTAGCACCCCTCACGTCCGTCGTACTCGACGGGATCCATGCTCAAAAGAATAGGAAAAGGTTGCTAAATAACTGATCAAAGAAATGCACACATTGGAATAAGAAAACAGGTGAAAGAAAACGGAGGAAGTGGACTCGGCAGGATGTCGCATCCTGGGCCTACGTAGTTTGTCAGAAACAAACATCAGAGTCGATGTAGTTTGGGGAAATGGGAAACATGCTCGCTAGGACATCGCATCTTATGCATACGTATCTTCTCTAACCAGAGGAAGAATCAGAGCACTCGTAGCTCGGCTAACGCACGTCGAAACAAACACTAAAAAGAGACGCTGAGACGTCAAACAAAACACAAGAAGGAAACAGAATGCCAATACATGGACTTATATCCAACTCCAAACAAACAAACGCAAACAGGAAACAGAATGCCAATAGATGGACTTATATCCGACTCCAAACAAACAAACGCAAACAGGAAACAGAATGCCAATAGATGGACTTATATCCGACTCCAAACAAACAAACGCAAACAGGAAACAGAATGCCAATAGATGGACTTACATCCAACTCCTAACAAACTCCAAGGTAACAGGAAACAGAATGCCAATAGATGGACTTATATCTGATTCCAAACAAACACACACAAAAAGAAGAAGGGTGCACACCCACACAACAAAAACAAAAGGGTGCCCGGAGAGATCTCGCTCAATCTCCTGCCTACGTATCTCATCTGGCATGAGAATCAGGGCGACGTAGTTCCCCTTAATAGGGGAGAAACTCTCTCCAAACCAGAGACCAGGGAGATAACAAACTAATAGGGAGACTACGACTCGAGCCTAAAAGTTGTCATGCAAACGATCCCTACGTTGAGGTCTCTAATCAGAACCTAAGTCACACAGGAAGTAAGTTAGCTCAAACAGCAAATAACATCAATCACCAGTGAATAAGTATCACACTCTATATGCAAACAAATGGCTCAGACAAATGGTTGGGCTTTAGTCAAGAGGGGTCATATCAACCTCGACAAACAAGCCAAAACTGTAGGGGTATGCTGAAGCTCTAAACCACTAACATTGAGAGTTAGGGTGAAGCCGATGAAATGTGGTAATGAGGATAAGACCTCATGCTCTTAACCCTGGCCTGGGTGAGCTTGAATCAAAGAAAGCGTGGGGATCCAGAAAGAGGGACCCTATTCCACTTGACTGACACTGTACAAAGATCTTGGGTTATGTTCAAGAGCATCAGCACGTAGTGCGAGCATAATGAACGACTCACTGAATAATAGGGGATTGATTGCTAATCCCTTCTATCTGTCAATTGCCTCTTCACTTAGGAGGACTTAACAAGTAACATGCCTCATCTAGAGGTCTTTGGCACAAATGTAAACATACACAATCAGAGCCTCTTAAGGAGGACTTCAGCCAAATGCCTGCCAAAAAGGTGACAGGACTTCCAGACTACATGGAGTGAGAGAGTGGTTACCTAAGTGGTATATCAACCACAAACCAAAGCAAAGCTCAATCAAGAGCTAAAAGCGACTAATGTACCTGTACAAAAGCCAAACAATTAATATTGTATTCAGAGAAACCAACAGACAACACAGTGGAACTTTTCAATATGTACACAATACAAGTCACAAATGCAAGCAACTCAAGTGAATTCCTCACATCAATGGACCTACAACATAACAAGAGTTAGTGATCAAAGCAATTGGCATCTCAATTAATGAGACCAAACCAAACATTAGTGCTAAGTGCTCAATACCTGAAACACAAAACATAATTGGTGAGTACAAACCACTAGTACAAAGACTAGGGTCAAAGGCAAGTAAAATGACCAAAACAGAAGTCAATATTTCACATGAAGCACATTTAATCAACCAAGAAAGAGTCCTCAAAAGGACCAAAACCAATTCATAAGGCAAAGCCATCAAGTGATCAAGGTAAAGCAAAGGCAAGCAATGTGCACACAATTGGACATCCAAATGAGAAAATCCCAATCAAAACAGAAACACATCCAATGGTCATGAGATTTTTTATATAAGCTTATCATGTTAAGAAGGAACATCATGCAAAAAATCAACTCCAGAAGACCTCAAATGATATGTAAATGAAAATGCACAAATACAACATCAAATATGTGACACAAATTGTCACACCTTATGTTCATGTGTCCAAAACAGTGATGACATATGATAAAATACTCAAACCAAAGCCAAAAAATCACATCACATGTTAGGATTAAGCATGTCAAATTTCAAAGCAATTGGATTAACCATGAGCATTTCACAAACAAATGAATGCAACATATCAATATGGCATCATGTTCAATCAAACAATCACAATTAAAAATCCAGAAACACAAAAATCATGAGATAAATGCTATAAAAAACTAGACACTACAACAAGCATGTGGAAAAAAGTTTGGATCGAATTGGACATGTTTACTATTTTTTATGATTTTTTGAAGTTGAAGAAAAAATATTGAAATAATAGGAAAATAATGTTGAAAATAAAATTTGAAGTAAATCAGCATATGCACTCAAGCAGATTCGAACACATGCGCTTATGGTAAATGGAAAAATGCAATTGGAAATCAGAAAAGTGCGCACGCCAGGGATCGAACCTAGGTGCGCCAGGTAAATGTGAAAAATTCAACTGAAATTGAAGAAGTACATGGCAAGGGATCGAACTCGCGTATTGAAGGTCCAAGAGCGCTTAATCATGAAACACAGCGTTCCAAGGGATCAAAGAAATCAAATGGAATTTTTTAACAAATGCATGGCAAGGGAATCGAGCGCGCGCGTGGACGGTTACTGAGCAACAAATTGGAATTAAAAATGCATGCGCTGGGTTTCGAACTCGCACGCTGAAGGTCAATGAGCGCTGAAGCCAAAACCCTAAGGAGACGAACCAGACGGCCGGAATAGTGATTCCGGTCGTCTTCCCCGGCTAGCTCTGGCGGACATGCATGAATTTTTTTTCCAGAAACGCATAAAAAGCACATCAATCGAACGGTCTTGCAGCATACATTCCAAATATGTGCTCAAAATCAACTGATTCTTCCTAAAATTCTTGGATCGAGCAAGAACATAAATAACATCAAAACTTCAAGTTCACATAGCATGCTCGTTTCTTAACCAAATTCAAAAATATTTATATCAGCATCATCAGCACAACAATCTCTACATAATCATGGCAAGAAATAAGCAAAAGGAATGGATCGATTTTCACCTACTTGGAGATGGCAGCAGCTTTATACGCGTCCTCAGGTGTTCAAATTCTCCAGATCTTCTCCTCTACTTGTATCTTGAAGTTTTGTGTATAAAGAAGCACTTGAAATTCACTAGATCTTGTTCAATATCAATCTTCCATCAATGTATAAATGTTCATGAACCAGCTCAAATCTAGCTCAATTCTCCAAACCAGGCGTGGATTCTTACTCAAAATTCCATGATTAACTAGAATATGCAAAGAAATTGAGGACTTGTGTGAAGAAATTTGGAGTTTTTGAAGAGAGAGAAAAATGGAGGGAAATGTGAATTTGAGATCTGAAATTGTTCTTCTGACCCAAAACAGTTATGATTAGGCTTTTATATGAAGTGTTAATGATGCTGTAATCAAGATTAGGCTTTGGCTAATTGGAAATTAAGGAGAAATAAGGTGAATGGCAAATTTGGCAAGCGTGCTTAGCATGAGCAATGTGCACGTGAATAGTGCCATGCAAGGTGCAAAATCACTTAAAATCATTCAATAAACAACATGGAATTGGAATTTTGCTCATGTGATTCACCAAATTTGAATTACCAACTTTCCCTCCAAAATGCACTTGAATGGACACTTGATCATGTGAGCTTCTTTCATGCAATGCAATGGTTGATTTGGGATCTCTTGGTCACAAGGAGCATTTTTCAAAAAGAGTGGTTCAATTTGGAGTTTTGAATCAAAAGTTATGCCATGTTGAACTTCCATGTACACTTTGTAATCATTTGGCCATAACTCCTCAACCATTCATCAAATGCTCATGATATAGGACTTTTTGAAAAGAGGAGAGAAAGATATTCAACTTTCATGTTCACCAAAAATCCATTTGAAACTTCTTTGATGTTGGAAAATCAAGTTGAATGTGGTCCAAAAACTTGCCATTTTTGGAAACTTTGAATTACAGGTCATTTTCCATTTTTGGAAACTTTTGATTTGACTTCAAAAATCTTCAAGATAGATGTTTGTCATGATGAATAGGCCTCTTTTGAACATGATTGAGATGCTTCAAATCATTTCCCCAACACAAAGTCCTCAGTTGACTGCACAATTGACTTTTATGGTCCTCAGATGACTTGGAAACGTACTGATGAATCTGGGCCTCTACCACTTGGTAAAACTGCTTCAAAATGAACCCTATCTCATATAAGCTCTTTAGAATAATCATGTGGACTTCATCTCAAGGAAAAACTTGCTCTTTTGCACAAAGGATTCTCTTGATGTCAATTCTGACTGCCATGGTGCAATGCAATATGGAATGATAAATGACCTAAAAAAATAAAATGAATGCATGAATGGGGAGGGCAAATTTGAGGTGCTACAAAATGCACAACAAAATAGATCGGTTCATGCTATGCTGATGCGAGTGAAAAACTCAGGGTGAAATTTAGGGTATAACACATACGTGCCTTCCAATAGTCATAGTTGGTATTGTCTAAGATGAGTGGTCTATTAACAAGTCCTCCTTCCATGGTACCAGAAATTATCTTCCTCGAATCTCACCCAGAAACAGAGCAGGATCCCTGCTCTGATACCAATTGAAATTCTGGTATGCAGATATCATATGTCCTAAGAGATGTCGAGACACTGATATCTAATTAAAACATAATAATAAGATAACTTACAGATATGAGAACATAAAACAACAAAACAGAATTGCAAGACAGATGTTAAGATATCATCTGTTGACATAACCACTTTTACCAAAATGATAATTATGCAGAATTAAATTGCAGAAGGTAAAAGACACAATCAATTGTTAACCCAGTTCGGTACAACGTCACCTACATGTGGGAGCTACCAAGCCATGAAGGAAATCCACTAAAACAATATTAGTTTGAAGTTCTAAACACCCTTTGGTTTTACAAACTTCTCACTTAATCACTACCCATGGAATTTCTATCTAAGACTCTCCTAGATATGAGACCCTTCTCACTTCCCTTCAATCATACAACAGTGATAACAACTGGAAAAAATCAAAGAACACTTCTAATAAACAATACTTGGTTTTGCTTAAAAGCTTCAACCAAGAACAATACTCAACTCTTTGCTTAAAAGGTCATGAGTGAGAAGAATAACTTGATATACAATCAAGTACAATCAGTCAACCTCTATGCATCAAAAGATACATGAGGGATGTACAAACAAACACTAAAACCTAAGGAACTCTCAAAATCCTAAACCCTTATTTGTGCACACGGTTTCTTCAATGTCAATTCCTTGAAAATTTAGGTTTAGGCATTCCTTATAAATAGACTCTTGCAGTATGGGCTTGGACTCTTCAAATCAAATCCAATACTCTCTTGTAAATCAGCTGCAAGATCTTCTCCATAGTAATAAGAACAAATTTATAATATTTCCTAAAAAGTATCAAAAGATCCTTTTTATGAAATCAAATGAAATTTGCATTGTTCCCAAAACATCCTTTATTTGCTGCACATATAGGAGAACTAGAATCATCCAGAATCTCACATTTTAAAATCAAATCTACAAGGATTCACACTTGCAGACCTGTACTGGTGTAAGATGTCATAGCATCTGTCAGGACATCAGTCTGCAAGGAACATAAGCAGCACCTGCTGCACAGTTGATCAAGATGTTGTAAGACCCTAATTTTGACCCTAAGATCCATCATGGCATCATATCATTGCACTTTGCTTTTGCCTCAAGGATCATAGCATCTTGGCTCCTTAACCCTAGGGTTGGGACTTGTGTGAGTTGGTTGGAGATCACCAAGCATGCTTGAATTGTATATTATTGCTTTTATCATTTTGTTTACTAACCAAAAGCACGAAAATATGTCACTAACATCTTTTGTTTTGTAGCTTGAGCAGTCATGTGATCCAAGGCTTCTAGGAGGCCCCTATGCTCATTGAAATGGCTAGATAAAGTTGAAAGCAAGCATGACAATAGTTCACAAAGCTCTCAAGCATCATATATGCCTCCCAAGTATCTCAATTTTTCAATTTGATCAAAGCAAACCAAAAGGCTTGAGGATTGTTTCCCAAGGAAACCCTAATTCATCTGTGCATTGACTGTGCCTTGCTCGTGAAGCAACCTCAACCCATGATCAAATACAATTAAGGAAAGTTATTTCATTCTTCATTTCATATATATTTGAGCTTATGTGAGTGTCCTCAATCATCAATTCATTAAAATTTGAAGTTTGGACTTGAGAAGTTGATTAGTCAATTCATCTGACTATTTTGAAATCCACTGAGACCTAACTTTTGATGTGTTTGTCAAATGAAGATGACCCCAAGAGAAAAACTGTTCTTAGGAACCATATGAAAAACTTTCATGTTCATCAAAAATTGATTTGAAGCTTGGAAGGTCATCATTCATTTCAAAACATTATAGGTCATTTTGATTGAAACCCTAATTTTAGGTCAACTTCCCCAAGGCCTAACTCCTTCATTTTTATTGATTTTGAGGTGGGATCAAATGCATTGGAAAGTTTAAGATGTCTAATTCATTTGTTATGTTGAACAAATTTTCATAATCCTAAAATAAGCACATGTGATAATACAAAACATTATAGGTCACTTTGGACCAAAGCCATTGAAATGTGAAAAAGTCCAACTTCAAGTGCCCATAACGTTCTCATCAAAAATCTAAATGATGCAAATATTTAGTCCAAATTGATTTTCTTGAAAAGATATACAACTTTGATGTTAAAGGTTTTGTAATTTGAGGCTTGTATCATTGAAACATAAGGGCTTGAAGTTGGTCCATTTTGGTAAAATTTCCATGTACATGCTTTGCACATTGAACTTCATGGCCTGTTTTCATAAATTTCCCAATTCCAAATGGATTTTTGTTCAACATAACAATTGTTCCTCATGTCAATACCTTTCCAACCATTACCCACATGATCATGTTTCAATTTGGCAAAGTGCATTTTTGAAGAGATGAAGATTTATGTTCATTTTTGGAAACCATGTCAAATATTTGTGCACAAGCCAATTCCATCAAATCTGCACGTCCAACTCATCTTGCTTAAATCTGAACACTCAATTGTCATTTCACTTGGGCCTCCCATGCGCCTGTACAGGCCCATGCATGGAGGCCCTCATTCCACATGCACATGAATTTTGCCTTGCTTGCATCAGCTTTCACTATAAATACAAGTGCTCAGCTTCACTCCAAACCAACCTAAAGGCGCCTAAAATGATGTAGAACTGAATCCTCACCCTTCACCTAAAGGAATTTTGCATTTTCTCTTCAATTTTTCAGTTTCAATTTTCAACTTCCTTGGTTGATTATTGAACTCTAATTCCTTAGCCTAGCTTCATTTCCATCTCAAGATCACACCGCAACAGAGAATTGGAAGAGATCGTGCTTCATAGAGTTGCACTTCAAAGGTTGTTGTTTGTCATACCCCAATTTTGACCCTGAATCGCTGATTCAACACATTCACCATAGCTATTGCATGTCTACATAGCATACCATGCATTCCATACCGCATAACGCCTAAAATATCAGTCGAAATAATTTTTTCGGATCTACAGACAAACCGGTTGAATTAATCAAAGGATGTGCGTTAAATCAGTGAACGAAAAATTTTAAAATCAAGCTTCTAGACATCAATTTTATTAATCTACGTTTCGCGTAGTTTAATCTGGTATGCTCGATTTATTTTTCAGCTAATTTTTCGGCCACCTTTCTGATCAGCTCAGGCCTGTTTAACCGGTCAAAATTTATTTCAAAATTAAAAGAAACGTTGTATTTTTCCAATAAATTTATTTCGCAATGATCATTTTTGTGCATTCATTTTAATTTTTCGAGCACTTTTACGCCCGACTTTTATTTTTATCTTTTTATCAAGATGTTCGAAATAAATTATTAGATTTTTCTATGTTTTTGTTTCGAGTTAATTTTAATTATTTAGAATAATATAATTTTGTTTAATTCAATTTATTTTTAACTGACCTTTAAATTAATAAGTTAATCAAAGGGCATTGTGGATATATTAAAAAATAGAAAACCCTAGCACATGTAGTATATATAATGTTGTATAGGAACCGAAAGGAAAAGAGCACACTAAGAGGCAGCACCCCCACCATCCAAATATCTCTCTCTCCACTTCATTCACAAATGGAAAAAGATAATGAAAAAGAAAGGTAGATATCAACGTTTTCAGAGATTTCACCACTCTCTCAAAATTCATGTTTTATTTTTCTATCATTTCTTTGACAAATCAACTCACCTTGTTTTTTTTTCTCCTACCAAAATAACTCTCATAAATACTCTGTTTCACCTTTAATCTTTTGTTCTCAGTTAACAATAGACACCACCCTTACAAGCTCCTCCGTCTCGTTACTGTTCCGGTGGCCACCACAATCGCCACCATAATTTTCCTCTCCCTGCAATTTTTTTTCTACTAGTTTTTTACAATAGGAGTTTAGTTTTGTTTTGTAAAATTTTATATTTACATATATAACTTTTAGATTTTAGGTTTACTATATTTTTAGTTTTATAATATACTTTTGTTTTAGTTTTATAATATAAATGTTGTTAGTTTTATAATGAACTTTTTATTTTCTATTTTTAGGTCTAACATACACGTTTACTTTTATGATATATACATACTTTTTTTTAAGTTTTATATGTTTCAGTTCTAAGCTTAAATATATACACTCTGTTAGTTCCATAAATTTATATATATATATATATATATATATATATATATATATATATATATATATATATATATATATATATATATATATATATATATATATATATATTACTTTACTCTCTTCAACGTCTTATATATATTTTCTGTTTTTTTCGATACATACATATATTTTTTTAAGTTTTTTTTTTAGTTTGATATACTACTTTTTTTTATATAGTATAATATATACTTCTGTTTTTTAATTATATATATACATATTTCTTTTTATAGTATAATAATATTGTTTTCATATTTTATTCTTTTAACTCTATTTCGATACTGTTGCAATGCAGACTCTTTGTGGATAACACGTGTGTATTGTTTTCAACTTTTTATTTTTTTCGATTACCTTGAGTTGATGTAAAAAAAAATTGTGACACTATTGTAATAATAATATTTGGTTGCTATTGTTATTTTATGTTGTATTTCATTGCGTTGCGATTTCGGAGTTAAAATTCAATTTAACTTCCAAAAATTGTTTGGGCGCGTAGATTTAGTGCTCAGCTTCTTGTAGAGTGACTCACACAGAAGTCCACTTTAAGTTAGCTTGAAGCTAAATTCGGTCGCTTT
The DNA here is from genome assembly GCF_024323335.1 of Lathyrus oleraceus. NCBI lineage: Eukaryota > Viridiplantae > Streptophyta > Magnoliopsida > Fabales > Fabaceae > Lathyrus > Lathyrus oleraceus. The sequence goes on from NC_066583.1 coordinate 613,297,309, forward strand.
CAAATTTAGTTTGTTTTCGGTCCCGTGGCTTACTCTTGGGCCTCCTTACAATGAGCTCTTAAGCAACATCAACTTAACTTTCAATAATTTCAAACCTTTGTACTTTAATTATTTTAGTTTAATATTCAAATCTTTTTCTAAATAAAACGTGAAGAAAAAAATTATCCTGGATGGAATATCCAGTTATAATCCCGAATATTAGGCTCAAGCTGTAAGAGCTTGCAAGCCGTAAATATTCGTCTTCTCTTCCACACTCCAATATTCAAATCTTTTTCTAAATAAAACGTGAAGAAAAAGATTATCCTGGATGGGATATCCAGTTATAATCCCGAATATTAGGCTCAAGTTGTAAGAGCTTGCAAGCCGTAAATATTCGTCTTCTCTTCCACACTCCAATATTCAAATCTTTTTCTAAGTAAAATATGAAGAAAAAGATTATCCTGGATGGAATATCCAATTATAATCCTGAATATTAGGCTCAAGCTGTAAGAGCTTGCAAGCCATAAATATTCGTCTTCCCTCCAAAACATTCGTAAATATTCGAATCATTTTCTTAGCAATATTGGAAAGAAACAGACTGCCTGGGTGGAATGTCCAGACGTAGTCCCGAGTACTAGACCCAAGCTGTAAGAGCTTGCAAGTCATAAGTGCTCGTCTTTCAAACTCCAAAATACTTAATTCCTATCTTAACCTCTTTCAATAAAGATGGAAATGGAACATGGTGTATACCGTGCACTCCTGAGATTAAGATTCGAGGCGGATGCCTCGCCTATCTTAACTCTCGCCATCGTCTAAAATTGTCAACGCGGTTTCTTCAAACCCCTTTCTCAATCAAACCTAAAAATACTTTATCTTTGTTAAACACATTTGTCAATAAAGATGGAAATGGAACATGGTGTATACCGTGCACTCCTGAGACTAGGATTCGAGATGGATATCTCGCTCATCCAAGTTCTCGCCATCACTCAAAATACATCCAACCAATCAAATTCTTTCTCGCCGTCGTGCGACTAGTCAAAGAACCTTTTTCATAAATGAAAGATATATTGTCTTAAGTGATACAAAACAATGTTTCGGCCACGATTGTTGAGTCGAGATAAGTGACGCTTTTCCGAATGTAGATTTATAAATCCGTTCGATGTGTGGTATGCGTCCACTCCTCATCTGTTTTGGGTAAAACAATGTTTTCGTCGATTAATACAGTATAGCTTTCGCTAAAATCGACCAACAAACAAACATTTTTCTACCCAGAACTACGTAAGCCTTGATTTCTCTTTTGAGATACGTAGGAGCAGGATTTTTTAATCTTGTCAGGCCCACTAATAAAAAACTTAGGTTTAGTCCTTCGTCAAAAATCCAAAAACATTCTCTGCTCATCCTTTCTTTCTTTCCCACCTAATAATTCGAAAAGCCTATTATTTCAACTAACACTAACGCACACAACTAACCTAATGGTTCCTGTTGAGTACAACGGACGTGAGGGGTGCTAATACCTTCCCCTTGCGTAATCGACTCCCGAACCCTAATATTGGTTGCGACGACCATAATCATTGACGTTCTTTCTTGGGTTTTATAGATATTTTCCCTTTCCTTTTTAGGAATAAATAAAGTTCGGTGGCGACTCTGTTCAGTCCATCATTGCGAGCGTGCGATCGCGCTTTGCTTAAAGTCGTATCCTCATTTTTCGAGGTGCGACAGATGGCGACTCTGCTAGGGAATCATCCCTAAGTGAGTCAAGCCTAGTTAGGTCGTTTATGTGCCTTTGTTTGTTTACCTATGTGGATTTTCTTTATTGTTTTTACTATCTCTATTGTCATATTGATATGAATCTGTTGTATTGGTTCGATTATGGTTTGGTACTTGGATACTCTGATTGCAAACCTTGTGGGAAAGACTTTTTACCCGAGTCTCGAGTAAAAACATAAGATAGGACGAGGTTGAGTAGTGCAGGTCCGCGAGATGTATTTCTTGTTAGGTTGGTACAAGAACCTTACTTAGAGTAGATTCTTGAGAGGATGTTGTCGCTCGGCAAGTAAGTTCCCGTAAGCTTCAATATTTTCTTTAGGATCCATGACTCTAAGAACCATTTGTAGAACCTTAGTTCTTTGTCCAACTAGGAAAGATGGTTGCGTAGTGTGGGTCTGCGAGATGAATTTCTCGTTGGATCGATGCCAGAACCTCACTTAGAGTAGATTCTTTGGATGGAGTTGATGCCCGGCAAGTAAGTTGCCGCAAGTAACAAACAGTCTAATGGATCCATGACTCTAGGAACCTTTGTAACCCTAGATCATACCCGGTGAGAACCTATTCTTGGAGAGCAATCTAATTCATTAGTACCTCAGACTTTTGAACCCGTGTATTGAGAAAAAAACAAATATGCATGGCTTGCATTGCATTCATTCACTTGCATATGCATCTCATCATAATGCATGACATTTTCCAGACAAAATACAAAAAAAACTCATCTATCCTTTGTCCATGATAAGCAAAGTGATTCCTGACACGCCGAAGAACAAAGAACCATGTCTCAGGAGATGATGGACGAGCTAAGGAAAAGCCAAGAAGCACTGAAGGAGGAACTTAATCTTTTGAAGATCCAAATGAGATGGGTCTTGGAAACCCTGCAAGTCTTGTTGAGAAAAGAGGGTCACCCAATATACGCTGCTGCAACAAAGAGAGTTACTACTCCACATCCATCTAGTGTTACCTCAAGTCAAGGGAAATTCCATGTGGAAGCTCCTCGTCTACCGGCATATGGCCCTCCCTCAAGACGTCATCATCAACATCCTCTGGTTATTCCTCCTCGAAATCACCGAAGTCAGGTTCAGAACAAAAATCAGAATCAGAACAAGAGGAACGAAAATCACAATGACCCAATTCTGATGCCATATAGCAAGCTCTACCCACAACTAATCCAGAATGCTTTGGTGACCCCTCGAGCTCTCACACTTGTGTCACCATACCTGTCACGGTACAATCCAAATGCAACATGTGAATTCCATAAAGGAGCATTGGGACATGACCTGGATTCTTGCTTAGCGCTGAAATCCTTGGTGCGAGAGTTGATTAACAAAAAGAGCTTAATCTTTGAAGAAGATCACCCGAAGGTCAAGTGCGAATACCATATTGGAACAATGGGGCACTCCATCGAGGAATGCAAGAGTTTCAAGCTCAGGCTGCAAAGATTGATTGACATAAGGTCACCAACACTCAAGGAGGAAGGCTCAGGTACATATACCTTGATTTCTGGGCGAGGTAATGAGAAAGGGAAAGGACCCCTGAAACCCCTCAAGGTTTTGTACCACAAGGAAAAGGTCAAGGATGTGGCTAGTGAGATATCATCATTTCTTGATAAGAGCATTGAGATATCGCCTTGGATTTTCAATCCTCATGACATATAGCCAACTTCTACAACCTCTAATTCGAAACTCGTTGGTGGTTCCTGTCGCAACCTAAAATAGGAGATGCGAAAAAACGACCGGCGAAAAAGAAATGACAGAAGAGTCGCCACCGTGCGTTATTTATCCCAAAGGAGGGAAAGGAAACGCTCAAAGTAAACCTGGGAGAAAGGAAAGGAAAAGACAAGGTCTCGCAACCAAATCTTGGGTTCGGGAGCCGATTATGCGAAGGGAAGGTATTAGCACCCCTACGCATCCGTAGTACTCTACGGGATCCAGTCTTGTTATTCTTGTCTAAAGGGTGTGGGTTTATCTAATGTACTATTTACTAAAAGAGGGGTCAAAAGAAAATGACTCGCACGGATGTCGCATCCACTGCATACGTATCTCATCTGAACATGAGAATCAGAGTCTTCGTAGCTCGGCTACCTAGGGGTTAAAGAGGAGTGTGCTCGCTAAGATATCGCGTCTTATTCCTACGTATCTCATCTGGAATGAGAATCAGAGCAAGTCGTAGTTCGGCTAACTACGGGTTAAGGGTTTGGATGAACGACATTACTACGCAATCTACCGGATGCTCGACCTTTGGAGACTTACTCGCCTGTAGTAGAAGGATTTAACGTGTTCTTAGGAGAAGAAAAATCAATGAGTTTGCTTGTGTTTTAGGAATGCTCATGCAAAAAGGAAGTCCTAGACGAAGGAACAATGCTACCTTAATTGACATGCAACGAGAGACTATACGAAGCCTAGCAATCCTATGGGGAGACGATTACACCACACAAAACAAACATGCATAAAGTAAACGCACCAACGAGGGGGCTCAAACATACATGGGTAGGGCTTTAGTCAAGAGGGATCATATCAACCTCGACAAACAAGCCATGGAAAGGTAATCAAATGGGCTTTGAACCACTGACATTGAACGTCAGGGTGAGAAGATCAAGCGGGTAATGAGGATAAGACCTCATAGCTCTTAACCCTGGACAGGGTGAGCTCATGACAAAAAGTGGGGATTCAGAAAGGTGGAACCCTCTCCACTGACTGACCGGACAAAAGATCTTGGACTTTTGTTCTGAAGCATCGACACGTAGTGCGAGCTTAAAGAACGACACACTGAATAACGGGGGATTGATTACTAATCCCTTTTATCCGTCAATTGCCTCTTCAGGGAGGTCTTTAGCACTGATGCCTCTTCTTGGAGGTCTTTGGGCACAAAAGTAAACAAACAAAAGAAAACATTGCCTCCTATTGAGGTCTTCCAGCTAAGAAAGCGGTAAAATGCGGGAAAAATAAAGGGATCAAGAGATCTATCACACGGATAAAGATCCGAAGTAATAACAGCTAAAGAAATAAGAAACCCAGAGATCTCTCGAGCTAGCACCATCAAAGGAAGCAAATCAGTACAGGTAATCGGAATAAATCTCCAAATGGTACCCCACAAATAAAGTGGATTACCCAGTAAGCTATCCTTTCAGAGTCATGTGAGCCCTCACAAAAACTCAACAAACAGGTTAGAGAAACAAGATGGGGTGCAATCAAGAGTTGCCCCAAATCAAAATGTAACCACATGAATCATGCCATTAAAATTCACAAAAAGAGCTCACAAAAAGCAACCAAGTGTAGGAGGCCTAAACCTCTTGTTAAACAAATGCATTAAAAGGGTATCAAAAATTTCAGGTTGAAAGTATAAAGTAGTGGAAATAGGGCAAACCTGATTGGGGAAGATCGATTGAAATTGAATGGCACCGTTGGCTTTGCAGAACAATCTTAGGGTTTATATGAGAGGGAATTGGTTCTTTGCAGATGAGTTCCCTTCAGTCTCTGGAGGTTGCTCTGAACTCTGTTAGCTCTTCTCTCACTATCTTTTTCCCAGGGTTTTTTGGGAGATGGAAGTCTAGAATTTATAACCTGATTTTTGTGACTTTGTGGGCTCAAAAGAGAGAGGTACAAGTCCAAGATTTTTTTGTTATATTTTATTTATTTATTTATTTATTTATTTATTTATTTATTTATTTTATATTTTTATTTTTATTTTTTCAAAACGCGTGGGCTTCGTCTAGCGAGCATGACAGTTCAAGAAATTCCTCTGAGTGTAGGTGATTCTGGTGGCTTTTCTTGGGACTCGCTAGGCGACCCATTCTGCTCGCCTAGCGAGCATGACAGCTCATGAACAAACTTTTGCTCCTTCAAGGTTAACGTTTTGACTGATGAATAGACCCCATTTGAACATGTTGGAAGTATCTCAAGCCATTCCCTTGTGTTGACTGATCACCCAGATAGGACCCACAAAGTGTCTTGGATGATATTCAAGCTTCTTGGATCTAATTTCGATTGACATGATGAAGTGCAATATGAAATGTTAAATGACCTAAAAATGAATGCATGAATGAGGGGGGGAAATTTTGAGGTATTACAGTTGCCCCTATTCAATCAACTAGAGACCCGAAAAGAAGATAGCAGCGGCTTTCGCACTTTCGAGGTATCAAGGGATTGAATACAATAAAAGCCCGAAAATTTGCACTGAAGTGAAGTGAAGTAACAATGCCTGTCAGAATCGGCAAAGAGGTGGTCTTGAAAGAAGAATCTGTCTGATACGGTGAGAGTCAGTTTGAATACCGAAAAAGAATGTTAACCTGGATACCAAAATAAGTGGTAACACATAAATAACCATGGCCTGAATGTCGCTCATCAGTCTGAATACTGGAAATGACTTCGATCTGAACATCGGAAGATATGAGATTATTAATATTGGTCTGAACACCGAGAGGCTGGCCTGAATGCCACAAGTTACGTCGACCTGAATGTCGGAAACTTCTTCGATCTGAACATCGGAAAACTGGCCTGAATGCCACTTCGATCTGAATATCGGAAAATTGGCCTGAATGCCACAAGTTGCATCGACCTGAATGTCAGAAACTTCTTCGGTCTGAACATCGAAAAACTGGCCTGAACGCCACTTCGGTCTGAATACCGGAAACTGGCCTGAATGCCACAAGTTGCATTGACCTGAATGTCGGAAACTTCTTCGATCTGAACATCGGAAAATTGGCCTGAATGCCACTTCGGTCTGAATACCGGAAAAACTTCATGCCTGTCAGCATCGGCAGAATTAGGGAAAGATAATAGAGGCGGCGCATGGGCCAATGACACTTACCGGGGATAATAAAGGTAAGTCATGAATAATATTCAGTCTGAGTACTGGAAACAACTTTTGGCTTATCACTTGGGATACTGAGAATGTTTTATGCTTACATGCGTATGTTTGAATTTTTCAATGGCGTAATGCTCCATGAAAATGGAAATGCTACGCGATTTGGAAGGATACAATGCAATATGATTCTACATGCAGGGATGCGAAATGCTGGGTAGAATGCCAAGCCGAGGCAGGGGAATCTGCTGGGGAAATGATCACCATCTTCTGGACCCTGGCAAGGCTGTTGGAGATGCACAGCGTAAAGAACTCTGTGGGGAAATGACCCGCCACACGGTGTTCTAGCAATGACGAAATACCGAGACTCTGACTGAGGAGAGAACGGCACTGAAAACCTGCTATTGGGGAAAGCGACAGTGGTTCTGGCAACCATAATCTGCGAGAGAGACGACTCAGCAGGGGAAGCAAACACCGATACGGTACCGAGATTCTGCTTCAAGGAAAGAGACCATGGATCTGGCATCGAGATCATCGATCTGGCATCAAACCCTGAGGAGCAGCCGCTTCTGCTGGGAAGATACAGTTTGGCACTGTCAACTCCGCTGGGGATATATAGTCTGGCACCATCAACTCTACTAGGGAGTGTATATTCTGAAACAAACGCTTGGGGGAGGTACAACAGTGAGAGCTTGCTGGGGATCGAAGAATCCAATGCTCTGATCAGCTCTGCAGGGATAAGATACCAACTTCAACTGTTGGGGGAAAACCTTCGCGATCATCGGCTGGGAACCTTAAGGAAATGCCCCGAGGGTACCTGTTCTGAATAGACGATCTAAAGCACTTAACATTTATAGCAATTTTAAATGTTTATTAAGAATGTACCTGTAATGCTCTTATGTTTCATGATGCAATGTTTATCAAAAATTCGGACGTCATTTTTGCAAACAAAACAGTAAAATGAAAATGAAAATGAAAACAGAGATATACTGAATAACATGATTTTGTTGATTGAATGACCTATGAATAGGCATTTACATCAGGAAGCAATCCCTGGAAAGAGGTAATCGCACAAAAGATAAAAACAGAAATTAATCTAATGGCAATGTGAAATGGATTTCTATTGGGTTCCAATTCTGCTATGACTTGCTCGTCTTCAAGATCCTCCAGATGATCAGCTTTCTGAAAAGAGTGATTGGACTATTTCCTATCCTTCAAAAGTTTCCAGTCATTGACACGAGATGAGATTCAGAACTACTCAGAACGCAGTCATTCGTTTAACCCCTAACTTTTGCCTGGATCGCCCTTTTCGGGTTTTCAATCCACCGAGATACCCATTTTTTCCTAAGTTGCCTTTTCAGGTTTTCAACTTACCGGGTGTACGATCTTTTCATTTTTAATCCCTAATTTTTGCCCAAACCTTTTCATTTTCTTGGTTCGTCGGGATGCCCATTTTTTCCTGGACTATTCTTTTTACTGTCCAGCGGGTCTATTTTATGCGAAGTATTTTTTAACTGCGTCTGAGTTCACAGGGGAAGTGAAGTTTTCACCATCCATAGTTGCAAGCATTAAGGCCCCACCATCAAAAACCTTGGTGAAAATATACGGTCCATCATAGTTAGGAGTCCACTTGCCCCTGTGATCTGTCTGAGGAGGAAGGATCCTTTTCAACACCAAATCTCCGACCTGGAAGCATCGAGGACGCACTTTCTGATCAAAGGCTCTCTTCATCCGACTCTGATACAACTACACATGACAAATGGCTGCCATCCGCTTCTCTTTGATAAGACTCAACTCATTGAACCTTGTCCGAATCCATTCAGCTTCGTCTAACTTGACATCCAACAGGACTCTTAGAGAAGGAATCTCCACTTCCAGAGGTAGGACTGCTTCCATACGATACACAAGGGAGTAAGGGGTTGCCCCGGTCGATGTACGTATTGAAGTACGGTACCCATGCAAGGCAAAGGGTAGCATCTCATTTTCGCATCCGCGAAAAACACCCGGCGGGAAAAAAACATAACAAACAGAGCCGCCACCGTGCGTTATTTATCCCAAAGAGGGAAAGGAAACGCTCGAAGTAAACCTGGAAAAGACATGGTCTCGCGACCAAAGAGAGATGGGATCGGGAGTCGGTTATGCGAAGGGAAGGTATTAGCACCCCTACGCATCCGTCGTACTCGACGGGATCCACGCTCAAAAGAAAAGAAGAAAGGTTGCTAAACACTGCTCAAAAGAATGCACCCACACCCTGGAACAAAACACAGATGGGAGAAGAAGGGAACGGGCTCGCTAGGATATCGCATCCTATGCCTACGTATCTCATCTGGAATGAGAATCAGAGCTACCGTAGTTCGGCTCACGCACGTCGAAACAATACACACACACAAGAAACCGACTGCCAATCGCTGGGCTTACGTCAGACTCCACACAGACAGGCAAACATGGAAACCGAATGCCAATCGCTGGACTTACATCAGACTCCGAACCAACAAACACACCCAGGAAACCAACTGCCAATCGCTGGACTTACGTCAGACTCCACACAAACAAACACCAATAGGATACGGAATGCCAATCGCTGGTCTTACATCCATCTCCTAACACACCCAGGAAGGTTAACAAACAAACAAGTTAATAGGGAGTCTGGAACTCGAGCCTAATAACTGTCAAGCAAATACACACAAAAAAGAAAAAGGGTGCCCGGAGAGATCTCATACGATCTCCTGCCTACGTACCTCATCTGGTATGAGGATCAGGGCAACGTAGTTCCCCTGAACAGGGGAGAAACTTTCTCCTAACCAGAGACTGGGAAATGACAAACTAGAAGGGAGACTGACTCGAGCCTAATAGTTATCATGCAATCCACAATGGTCCTAGGTTGAGGTTTCTATCTAACTTGCACAGGCAGCAAGCTATCCTAAACCACTCAGGCAAAGTCATACAAGCATACAAAGCAAGCACACACACTATATACAAACAGATGGGCTCACACAAGGTTAGGCTATGAAACACAAGCCACTGTAACAGGGTGATGTTAGCTCTTAACCCTAACATTGAGAGTTAGGGTGAAGCAGATGAAATGGGAAGTGAGGGTAAGACCTCACAGCTCTTATCCCTGGCCTGGGAGAGCTTCAGACAAATGAAAGTGGGAGTTCAGAAAGTTGGAACTCTTCTCCACATATGACTGACACAACAAAGATCTTGGGTTAATATCCACAATGCATCAACACAAGGTGTGAGCAAAGTGGATGACACACTGAATAGCAGGAGATGGGTTGCACATCTCTTTTATCTGCCAATTGCCTCATAAGAGGACTTTTCCTGCTTGGCACAAAAATAAACATTCACAAGCATTGCCTCTTAAGGAGGGCTTCAGACAGGTGCCTGCCCATATAACAGGACAGGTCTTCCAGACTACATGAAGTCAGAGAGTTATACCTATGTGGTTAAGCAACCAAGCAAAAGCAAGTTCAAATTGAACTTAAGCAACTTATGTACCTCTTGATGAGCAGCTTTGAAATTCAATGGATTCAGGCCTTGCAATGCTCCAATGCTTCTCTATGATGCTTGTACAGTTTATTGGAAGAGAAATTGAGGACTAATTGTGCACGACTTCAACAAATTTTGGATTCACCATTAATGCTTCATGCTTTGAATGTGCTTCGATTCAGCTCTGTTTCAACCAGTTACACGTGCAAATCTCCTTGATAATACTCTAGGATGATGAATCAAGCAAGAGAAATGCAAGTTGTTTGGAGAAAATTGAAGAAATGGTGAGAGAAAATTTTGATGAATTTTGGTGATTCTAGATCTAAAATTGGGAAAATGTGAAAAACAGTTAGAGATTAGACTTATATATGCAATGCTAATCATGTTTAATTAAGCCTTAAGCCAAATGCAAATAGAATTAGTGAATTATGGAGTGTAAGTGCAAAAATGAGTTTTCACCCTATGCATGAAAATGCATGGCGAATAGTGCACGAATTTGGATTGAATTTCACTAAAAAATCTGTTTTGGAGCTAATGGTGATGGTCACATGTTCAAATGATGCACAATTTTTAAACTCCAATTTTTCCCTCCAAAAATGCAAGAATTGGCAAATGATTATGTGATGACAATTGATGTAATGCAATGTATGTTTTGGAAACTGGAGGTTAAAAGGAGAATTTAGCAAAAAGAACCACTTGAATTGGAGTTTTGGTTGAGAAGTTATGCCCATTTGAAGTTCCATGTACACTTGGTCAAGTTTTGATCATATCTCCTTAACCACACATGAGAAATTGATGATCTTGGACGTTTTGGAAATGGGAGAGAAAGATCTACAACTTTCATGTTCAACAAAATTTCATTTGAAGCATTCTTGATGATGTAATCTTGATTTGAAAACCTTTCCATTTTTGGCAAATTCAAATTATAGGTCACTTTCAATTTTTGGCAAGTTTTGTCCTGACTTTAAATTCTCCAATGTTGATGTTTGAAATGTCAAATGAGACTTGTTTGAACATGAATGAAGTATTTCTAATCACTTCCCACCTCCAAATCCAACAGTTGACCTTGCAGTTGACTTTTGTAGTTGATAGATGACCTGGCCATGCACAGATGATTTTGAACCTCAATCTCTTGATGAAATAACTCCAAAATGAAACCCTAGCTTACACAAGCTCAACAAAATCATATGATGACCCCCATCTTATTAAAGACTCCATCTCCTTGACAAACCCTGATTGGCATAATTCAACTGATTAGGGTTGACCAGAGGTCAAAACCCTAATCCCAAGGAAACTGATCAGAAATAATGAACCATGATGATGATGATGTATCACTTCAACCAAGATAATACTCCACCTCCTTGAGGAACCAAAAAAACCTAATTGAAGCACAATCCTCAGATGATTAGTGATCAATTCATGAGACCCTTAGGCTTGCATCTCTTAACCTCTCCATCTTCTGAGCAAGACTTAGGAGGATGACTTGTTCATTGTTTCCACATGATATGCAAAGATGCAATGACTAATGTCCTAAAAATGAAATGCAATATGCTAAGCTAGTCCCAAGAGAGGAGGGAAAATTTTGAGGTGTTACACTCATGCCAATCTTTGTACGTAACAACCATCTTCTGCACAATCTTCTTTATGTTCTTATTTGCCGCCTCAACATCACCGTTCATCTTAGGGCGGTAAGGGGAAGAATTGTGATGCTGAATGTTGAAGTTCTGGCACAACTCCTTCATCATTTTGTTATTGAGATTAGAACCATTATCAGTAATGATTCTTTCGGGAATCCCATAACGACAAATGATTTCTTTCTTAATGAATCGGGCAACCACATGTCTGGTGACATTCGCAAACGACGCTGCTTCGACCCACTTGGTGAAATAGTCGATGGCAACGAGGATGAAGCGATGCCCATTGGAGGCAGTCGGCTCAATCTTTCCAATCATGTCAATGTCCCACATAGCAAACGGCCACGGCGAAGACATCACATTCAAAGGATTTGGCGGCACATGTACCTTATCAGCATAAATCTGGCATTTATGACACTTCCGAGCATATTTGAAACAATCAGATTCCATGGTCATCCAGTAATAACCCGCTCTCAATAATTTCTTAGCCATTGCATGTCCTCCGGCATGAGTGCCGAAGGAGTCTTCATGAACTTCCTGCATTAACATATCTACTTCGTGTCTATCCACGCATCTGAGCAAAATCATGTCAAAGTTCCTCTTATACAACACATCGTCTTTGTTTAAGAAGAAACTGCCTGCCAATCTTCTCAAAGTCTTTTTGTCATTATTGGATGCCCCTGCAGGGTACTCTTGATTCTTCAGAAAGCACTTGATGTCGTGATACCAGGGCTTGTCGTTAACTACCAGTTCAGCAGCAAACACATACGCAGCCCTGTCGAGGCCCATCACATCGATCCTGGGAGCGTGGTTCCACCGAATCACGTTGATCATGGAGGATAGAGTGGCAAGAGCATCTGCCATCTGGTTCTCATCACGAGGTATGTGATACAACTTTACTGTTGTGAAGAAAGTCAATAGTCTTCTCGTGTAATCTCTGTAAGGGACCAGATTGGGCTGGAGGGTGTTCCAATCACCATTCACTTGATTGATTACTAGAGTTGAATCTCCGAAGATGTCCAGAGTCTTGATTCTCAAATCGATGGCTTGCTCAATACCCAAGATACAGGCTTCATACTCAGCTTCATTATTGGTGCACTCGAAAGTCAGGCGGGCGGTGAAAGGCATGTGGGCAACTTTCGGAGTAGTAATGACAACGCCAATTCCACTTCCTCTGGCATTGACAGCCCCATCAAACAACAAAGTCCACTTTTCGTCTGGATCAGGTCCCTCCTCAACAACTGGCTCTTCGCAGTCTTTCATCTTGAGGAACATGATGTCTTCATCTGGAAAATCAAACTTCATCAGCTCATAATCATCAATCGGCTGCTGAGCAAGATAGTCTGACAGAATACTCCCCTTGATGGCTTTCTGGGATATATACTGGATATCGTACTCTGTCAGTACCATTTTCCAACGAGCAACCCTTCCGATGAGAGCTGTCTTCTCGAATATGTATTTGACTGGATCCATCTTGGAGATCAGTAAGGTTGTGTGAGACAGCATGTATTGTCTCAAACGCTTAGCAGCCCATGCAAGTGCACAACATGTCTTTTCAAGCATTGAGTATCTCGACTCGCAATCTGTGAATTTCTTACTCAGGTAGTAGATGGCATGCTCTTTCCTACCTGTCTCGTCGTGTTGACCGAGAACACAACCCATGGAATTGTCTAGTACTGTCAAATACATAATCAGCGGTCTCCCTGGGACCGGAGGCATAAGGATAAGAGGATTCTGCAAATACTCTTTTATCTTCTCGAAAGCCCTTTGGCAATCATCATTCCACCTGATAGCCTGATCTTTTCTCAGCAATTTGAATATTGGCTTACACGTGGCTGTTAGGTGAGAAATGAACCTTGCAATGTAATTCAACCTCCCTAAGAAACCACGGACTTGTTTCTCTGTTCTTGGCTCAGGCATTTCCTGTATCGTTTTTACTTTGGCTGGATCCACCTCAATCCCTTTTCCACTAACAACGAAACCCAGCAGTTTTCCAGATCTCACCCCGAAAGTACACTTGTTCGGATTAAGCCTCGGCTTGAATTTCCTCAAACGCTCAAATAGTTTCTGCAGATTCACCAAATGTTCTTCTTCCGTCTGAGATTTGGCAATCATATCATCAACATAAACCTCGATTTCATGATGAATCATATCATGGAAAAGAGTCACCATAGCTCGTTGATATGTTGCCCCAACATTTTTCAGACCAAACGGCATCACCTTGTAGCAGAAGGTGCCCCATGGGGTTAGGAAAGTTGTCTTCTCCATGTCTTCTGGTGCCATCTTAATTTGATTATAGCCAGAAAAGCCATCCATGAAGGAGAATACCGAGAACTGAGTCGTGTTATCCACCAAAACGTCTATGTGAGGTAATGGGAAATCATCTTTAGGGCTAGCTCTGTTCAGATCCCGGTAGTCAACACACATCCGCACCTTTCCATCCTTCTTAGGTACTGGAACGATGTTTGCAACCCATGGCGGATAATTTGTGACTGCTAGAAACCCTGCATCCAACTGTTTTTGCACTTCTTCCTTTATCTTGACAGCCATCTCTGGTCTTGTTCTTCTGAGTTTCTGCTTGATCGGAGGGCAATCCTCTTTGAGAGGCAAACGGTATACCACAATGTCTGTGTCAAGCCCTGGCATGTCCTGATAAGACCAAGCGAAGATGTCAGCATATTCTTGCACCAATTCAATCAGCCCTTTCTTCACATTATCTTCCAAAGCAACCCCTATCTTGATTTCTCTCTTGGCGTCCTCGGTGCCGAGATTAATCACTTCAACAGACTCTTGATGCGGTTGAATGACCCTTTCTTTCTGTTTTAATAGCCTGGTAAGTTCTTCAGGGAGTTCACAGTCTTCATCACCCTCTTCTTCAGCTTGAAAGATTGGATTTTCAAAGTCAAAGTGAGCCATAGCAGAACCGTTATCAATAGGATCCGGTGACGTGCATCTGCATGAGTGATGGTATGTGCTTATGAGTGTGAACAAGGAATGAGAACTAAACAAAACATTGCCAAATATTTTTTGATTTTTGAAAACTGCAAAAATAGAAAGACAGTGAACAAAATATTTGAATGCAAAAAGACGTCCTTTATTTATGATAAAAAAATGCAGGTACCCACATAGATGAGCCCTACAATGAGTCATTACGCCTTGGGCGGAACGTAAGACTTGGATATGCATGAACAAACAAAGAAAATTACTCCTCCAGAAAAGTGACTTGGACAATCTCCTCAGAAGACCAATTGTTGATGACTTCACCTGGGATCCTCGGACGCACCCAGTTATCGATGTCGCAATCACTATCCCCATCTTCATAGTTGATTCCTTCGGGTACCATATCGGTGAATGACTGAGTCAGCTATCAGCTAGTGGAACACCAAATAACTGAGAACACTGCGGCAGTACCTGTTATGCAAGACATGCTAATGAATATGCAAATGCAATGACATGTTTATCAATTCCAAAGGTATTCTACCCTCTTGATTCCAGTCTCTCATCAGATAAAATATCCCTTTTGAAAAGTACCAGAAAACCCCGACTAGAATCAAGAAGAAGATATAAACCCCACAGAAATGGATAAACATGTGTGAATGATATGAATGTGAATGATGTGATGCAATGCAGTGACATGCAAATCAAGGTTGCTGTATCTGCTTGAATATCTGTTGCGTTGCACTGTCTGAAGAGAAACCCACTGAAGAATGTAATACGAGATCAAAACTCTGCTCCAGAAAACCGGGTTGGTTGTATATCACGAGGCACAGGATCAGAACTTCAGCATGAATTCGGAACCGAGAACCATAGAACACAGTCATCGACTTAGAACCCATACTTCAGAACCAACGGTCACCAACAAGAACCAAACAACAGTCACCAACAGGACAAGGTCACCATCAGAACAAGTCACCATCAGTACCTGTAAATGATTCATTCCCGCCCCACTCACGGGTGTAATCTAAGCCAGGGTAAGGTCAAGAGAAACGCAGGATAAATAATCCTTTCAAGAATATCATCATATGCATACCAGGTGTATGCAACGATAATACCCCATCATAATCTGAACTGCTCGTGATACCATGTTCCACTAAGTGGCGCCAAACCACCCGCTTCCCATGAATCACTCTATTCCTAGGTGTCCTAAAGTTCACCCATAGCCTGTGTATTGGGCCTTTTACCTCTTGTGACTCCCACCCAACAGTGAAACAGATACACAACCAGCACAGTATGCATGAGACAGTAAAGCTCACATAGGATGCAATGCAAGAAGATACGTACGCAAAGCAATAAATAAACAAACACACAATAGACAATAAACAAACAAACGCTAGGAAAGGCCCACTAGGGAAAATGTGTCCCCAGCAAAGTTGCCAGCTGTCGCAACCTGAAAAAGAAGATGCGAAAAAACGACCGGCGAAAAAGAAATGACAGAAGAGTCGCCACCGTGCGTTATTTATCCCAAAGGAGGGAAAGGAAACGCTCGAAGTAAACTTGGGAGAAAGGAAAGGAAAAGACAAGGTCTCGCAACCAAATCTTGGGTTCGGGAGCCGATTATGCGAAGGGAAGGTATTAGCACCCCTACGCATCCGTAGTACTCTACGAGATCCACTCTTGTTGTTCTTGTCTAAAGGGTGTGGGTTTATCTAATGTACTATTTACTAAAAGAGGGGTCAAAAGAAAATGACTCGCACGGATGTCGCATCCACTGCATACGTATCTCATCTGAACATGAGAATCAGAGTCTTCGTAGCTCGGCTACCTAGGGGTTAAAGAGGAGTGTGCTCGCTAAGATATCGCGTCTTATGCCTACGTATCTCATCTGGAATGAGAATCAGAGCAAGCCGTAGTTCGGCTAACTACGGGTTAAGGGTTTGGATGAACGACGTTACTACGCAATCTACCGGATGCTCGACCTTTGGAGACTTACTCGCCTGTAGTAGAAGGAGTTAACGTGTTCTTAGGAGAAGAAAAATCAATGAGTTTGCTTGTGTTTTAGGAATGCTCATGCAAAAAGGAAGTCCTAGACGAAGGAACAGTGCTACCTTAATTGACATGCAACGAGAGACTATACGAAGCCTAGCAATCCTATGGGGAGACGATTACACCACACAAAACAAACAAGCATAAAGTAAACGCACCAACGAAAGGGCTCAAACATACATGGGTAGGGCTTTAGTCAAGAGGGGTCATATCAACCTCGACAAACAAGCCATGGAAAGGTAATCAAATGGGCTCTGAACCACTGACATTGAACGTCAGGGTGAGCAGATCAAGCGGGTAATGAGGATAAGACCTCATAGCTCTTAACCCTGGACAGGGTGAGCTCATGACAAAAAGTGGGGATTCAGAAAGGTGGAACCCTCTCCACTGACTGACCGGATAAAAGATCTTGGGCTTTTGTTTTGAAGCATCGACACGTAGTGCGAGCTTAAAGAACGACACACTGAATAACGGGGGATTGATTACTAATCCCTTTTATCCGTCAATTGCCTCTTCAGGGAGGTCTTTAGCACTGATGCCTCTTCTTGGAGGTCTTTGGGCACAAAAGTAAACAAACAAAAGAAAACATTGCCTCCTATTGAGGTCTTCCAGCTAAGAAAGCGGTAAAATGCGAGAAAAATAAAGGGATCAAGAGATCTATCACACGGATAAAGATCCGAAGTAATAACAGCTAAAGAAATAAGAAACCCAGAGATCTCTCGAGCTAGCACCATCAAAGGAAGCAAATCAGTACAGGTAATCGGAATAAATCTCCAAATGGTACCCCACAAATAAAGTGGAATACCCAGCAAGCTATCCTTTCAGAGTCATGTGAGCCCTCACAAAAACTCAACAAACAAGTTAGAGAAACAAGATGGGGTGCAATCAAGAGTTGCCCCAAATCAAAATGTAACCACATGAATCATGCCATTAAAATTCACAAAAAGAGCTCACAAAAAGCAACCAAGTGTAGGAGGCCTAAACCTCTTGTCAAACAAATGCATTAAAAGGGTATCAAAAATTTCAGGTTGAAAGTATAAAGTAGTGGAAATAGGGCAAACCTGATTGGAGAGGATCGATTGAAATTGAATGGCACCGTTGGCTTTGCAGAACAATCTTAGGGTTTATATGAGAGGGAATTGGTTCTTTGCAGATAAGTTCCCTTCAGTCTCTGGAGGTTGCTCTGAACTCTGTTAGCTCTTCTCTCACTATCTTTTTCCCAGGGTTTTTTGGTTGATGGAAGTCTAGAATTTATAACCTGATTTTTGTGACTTTGTGGGCTCAAAAGAGAGAGGTCCAAGTCCAAGATTTTTCTGTTATATTTTATTTATTTTTTTATTTATTTATTTTTATTTTTTTATTTTTATTTTTTCAAAACGCGTGGGCTTCGCCTAGCGAGCATGACAGTTCAAGAAATTCCTCTGAGCGTAGGTGATTCTGGTGGCTTTTCTTGGGACTCGCTAGGCGACCCATTCTGCTCGCATAGCGAGCATGACAGCTCATGAACAAACTTTTGCTCCTTCAAGATTAACATTTTGACTGATGAATAGACCCCATTTGAACATGTTGGAAGTATCTCAAGCCATTCCCTTGTGTTGACTGATCACCCAGATAGGACCCACAAAGTGTCTTGGATGATATTCAAGCTTCTTGGATCTAATTCCGATTGACATGATGAAGTGCAATATGAAATGTTAAATGACCTAAAAATGAATGCATGAATGAGGGGGGCAAATTTTGAGGTATTACAGTTCCCAAGTCTCTCAAGCCGGTTCCATAACCTTACCCACTCGGGTATGACCCAAATGTGCAATGTGGATATCATGCTGGATCAAGAGGGCATTCAACCGAAGACTATAACGCTTTCAAAGCCAAAGTACAATAGTTGATTGACAACGGGTACATAGCCTTTCAAGAAGGAAGCTTGTTGGTAAACGTTAACCCATCGACCGGATAAGTGCGAAGATCTCAAGGGGTGTCCCCCGAAGTTAACGGATCAAGTTTGAAGAAGTCATTCCCTAAAGCTGACAATCATTTGGTTGTTTCAATGCTTCTTTTGGATTTTCCTTGCATGTTGATTGTTAATTTCTTTTAAGCATTGTTGTTTTCTTTGAATTGGTAAGACTAATGAAATGTTTATGCATCTTTTGAATTAATCCATTCGTATTCACTCGTTTCTCATTTATGTTAAAAACAAAAATACTCCTCTCATTCACTTTTGTTTATCAAACCGTTGTGTTAACAAAGATTGGAAGGAGGATGATGAAAATGAAACACCTGAAATTGTTGTGGTATGCTTTTGAGTAAAACCTTGTCGATGATGTAAGGCATTGTTTCAAATCCCCAAACACCGAAGAAATAAGGAGTTAATCCCTAGTCAACCACTTTGAGCCTAGAAGTTGGTGTTTATTTCGAATCTAAAACCCTTAATCTTAACCTGGGGCAGGGTGGTTGTGTTCAGATAGTTTGATCATGCATTCAATCTTTCAAAAAAATCGTCCGTATGTACACCCTCCAATTAGGTTCAACACATGTTATCCTTCGCGCACATGTTGAAGTGTCGAAGAGGTTGAGAAAAGATAAAATTAGTGTTGGTTGATCCTCATCCACCAATATTGTGGCAGTCAACACGTGAAAAAAAAACAGAAAAAAGTCCGCTAAGTCAAACACCACAAAATGACTTAGGCAAAAGTCAGGGCATCCCGGTAGGCCGAAAGCTTCAAAGAAGCGGTCCAGGAAAAATTGGGGATAAAGGAAATCAATCAAAAGAGGTCATTAAATCCTCAACAAAAACAAAATAAGGTGACTGCCATTTCAAGAAAGTCTCGTCTTGAATCCTCATCACACCTTCGAACCCTCTTCGAAGTCGAATGCATGTATTGAATTAACTGAACATAGGAACTGGAGATCATCAAGAAGAAGGGGTGGGTAAAAATAAATTTTGAGCCTTATATCCTTTTGTTTCAAAAAACCGTGAACCAGGCCACGTTACAACCCTTAAAAGACCTAATTGAGACAAGGTTTATTTTGAAAGCATACTATAACAAGGTTGTGTTAACTTGACTCCAAACGATTTTTGTTAATCATTTGATGGCACCAACTTGCATGTTGTGAATGACTTGATCACCATTGTGTTCTTATCAACGACTCGTTCACTGTATTTCACCCATTCATATCAATAAACTTTGAGTTCAAATTTTTGCATGAATATTGCATTAAAATTACCATTTTTTTGAATGCACAATCTTATTGGCGAGTCAACACTTAGCATCAACAATATGCAGTTGAGGAACTTGATAAAGTGAAAGAAGTCTAGTCAGGGGAAAATCACTTTGAGCATCAGTTAATTCGAGCTAATCACCCCAAGGGTCATCTCGCCAAGAGTAATTTGCTTCAAGACTCAGACCGGGGCAAGCCACCTCAGAGCTCAATAAGTCCAACTATCCAAGGAAAGTCAATCAAAAGTCTACCATTCCAACATTTGGATTAGTCAAGTTCAGACCATTGCAAGTTTCAAACACTTGGGGCAAGCCATCTCGAGGTAGTCTCATGGCAAGTTGTTTCCAAACTCACTTTCAAGGTGAACATTTCCAAAGACCCAACAGACTGGGGCAAGATGAGCCACAGAGGGGCAAAACCTCTTTCTTCGTGCTTTCAAACTGCTCAAACAAATTCTGCCATACGTCAACAACTATTGAGTTTAAGACGAGTGCCCGAAAAATATGCTAGCACGATTCATTAATCCTCCAAAAGGATCCCATTGGCTAAGTTGTGGTTGTCAAGCTGGATAAAATTCTCCTTTGATAACATCTATCATAAAATATTTGGTTGAGTTCTCGGTGTTGAGGAATCATGATCTCCATAAAAAGCCTCTACAACTCCCAATCCACTCAAGTGTCAGCATTCTCATATCATGATCATTCATATATCATGCATAAAAAAAATCCAAATCATGCATAGCCGAAATGTACTTCGTGCTCATTTTGCATTGACCTAGGTCTTGTTGTTGATCCTATATCCTTTGACCTCTAATTCCAGTTTGTCTCTGGTGCCCTTAAACCAACATCCGGTTTTCGCAGTCATTTTCAAGTCCAATTGTTGTTGGCAAAATCCGTTAAAAGTTGGTTATAATCTATTACTTACGGTTAAGAGTCCAATTGTTGTTGAGCCTTATTCCATTATCAGGTCATATATGAACCTATTGTTCAGTGCTATTCAGGTCATATATGAACCTGTTGTTGAACTTTATTCCATTAGCAGGTCATATATGAACCTGTTGTTCAGTGCTATTCAGGTCATATATGAACCTGTTGTTGAACTTTATTCCATTATCAGGTCATATATGAACCTGTTGTTCAGTGCTATTCAGGTCATATATGAACATGTTGATATACTCTTCTTGAATTTTTCTGAGTTTGTTAGGTCATATCTGAACCTGCTGTCAGAACTTCTTGATATTCCCCCACATTGTCAGGTCATATATGAACCTGTTGTTGAACTTTATTCCATTGTCAGGTCATATATGAACCTGTTGTAGCATTTTTTTCCTTATTCGGGTTTAGTAAGTCATATGTGAACTTACTACCGAAATCTCTTATATTCTAAGTATCGTTTATCAAATTTCACTTTGAGTACTCCCTAGTGTGTGTCTGATTCTCCAGCAGGATTTGTTTTTCTCAGCAAGTTTGTTTTTTACCATTTGTCTGTCTCCCTGTGGACCATCAGCATTCCCCACAGGTTGGTCTGTCTAGTAGCATCTCCTGTTAAGGGTTCACCATATCCCTAGCAGATAAAAATCAAATAAAAAAGAATCATTCATTCAGGCATTCATCTCATATCATATCCTATCATTTTGCATTTCAGGATCAAAATTCGGGTCTTCTTAGTATTTAACTATCTCCCACTATGATCATATGAAGAGTGTCCTGCTTCATATTCTCTATTTGAAGATACTCAAATAGGGGCAACTGTCATACCCCAATTTTGACCCTGAATCGCTGATTCAACACATTCATCATAGTTATTGCATGTCTACATAGCATACCATGCATTCCATACCGTATAACGCCTAAAATATCAGTCAAAATAATTTTTTCGGATCTACAGACAAACCGGTTGAATTAATCAAAGGATGTGCGTTAAATCAGTGAACGAAAAATTTTAAAATCAAGCTTCTAGACATCAATTTTATTAATCTATGTTTCGTGTAGTTTAATCTGGTATGCTCGATTTATTTTTCAGCTAATTTTTCGGTCACCTTTCTGATCAGCTCAGGCCTGTTTAACCGGTCAAAATTTATTTCAAAATTAAAAGAAACGTTGTATTTTTCCAATAAGTTTATTTCGCAATGATCATTTTGGTGCATTCATTTTAATTTTTCGAGCACTTTTACGCTCGACTTTTATTCATTTTAAGTTCGTTTATTTTTATCTTTTTATCAAGATGTTCGAAATAAATTATTAGATTTTTCTATGTTTTTGTTTCGAGTTAATTTTAATTATTTAGAATAATATAATTTTGTTTAATTCAATTTATTTTTAACTGACCTTTACATTAATAAGTTAATCAAAGGGCATTGTGGACATATTAAAAAATAGAAAACCCTAGCACATGTAGTATATATAATGTTGTATAGGAACCGAAAGGAAAAGAGCACACTAAGAGGCAGCACCCCCACCATCCAAATATCTCTCTCTCCACTTCATTCACAAATGGAAAAAGATAATGAAAAAGAAAGGTAGATATCAACGTTTTCAGAGATTTCACCACTCTCTCAAAATTCATGTTTTATTTTTCTATCATTTCTTTGACAAATCAACTCACCTTGTTTTTTTCTTCTCCTACCAAAATAACTCTCATAAATACTCTGTTTCACCTTTAATCTTTTGTTCTCAGTCAACAATAGACACCACCCTTACAAGCTCCTCCGTCTCGTTACTGTTCCGGTGGCCACCACAATCGCCACCATAATTTTCCTCTCCCTGCAATTTTTTTTCTACTAGTTTTTTACAATAGGAGTTTAGTTTTATTTTGTAAAATTTTATATTTACAGATATAACTTTTAGATTTTAGATTTACTATATTTTTAGTTTTATAATATACTTTTGTTTTAGTTTTATAATATAAATGTTGTTAGTTTTATAATGAACTTTTTATTTTCTATTTTTAGGTCTAACACACTCGTTTACTTTTATGATATATACATACTGCTTTTTAAGTTTTATATGTTTCAGTTCTAAGCTTAAATATATACACTCTGTTAGTTCCATAAATTTATATATATATATTACTTTACTCTCTTCAACGTCTTATATATATTTTCTGTTTTTTTTCGATACATACATATATTTTTTTTAGTTTTTTTTGTGTAGTTTGATATACTACTTTTTTTTATATAGTATAATATATACTTCTGTTTTTTAATTATATATATACATATTTCTTTTTATAATATAATAATATTGTTTTCATATTTTATTCTTTTAACTCTATTTCGATACTGTTGCAATGCAGACTCATTGTGAATAACACGTGTCTGTTGTTTTCAACTTTTTATTTTTTTCGATTACCTTGAGTTGATGTAAAAAAAATTGTGACGCTACTGTAATAATAATATTTGGTTGCTATTGTTATTTTATGTTGTATTTCATTGCGTTGCGATTTCGGAGTTAAAATTCAATTTAACTTCCAAAAATTGTTTGGGCGCGTAGATTTAGTGCTCAGCTTCTTGTAGAGTGACTCACACAGAAGTCCACTTTCAGTTAGCTTGAAGCTAAATTCGGTCGCTTTCAATTTTAGTTTGTTTTCGGTCCCGTGGCTTACTCTTGGGTCTCCTTACAATGAGCTCTTAAGCAACATCAACTTAACTTTCAATAATTTCAAACCTTTGTACTTTAATTATTTTAGTTTAATATTCAAATCTTTTTCTAAATAAAACGTGAAGAAATAAATTATCCTGGATGGAATATCCAGTTATAATCCCGAATATTAGGCTCACGCTGTAAGAGCTTGCAAGCCGTAAATATTCGTCTTCTCTTCCACACTCCAATATTCAAATCTTTTTCTAAATAAAATATGAAGAAAAAGATTATTCTGGATGGAATATCCAATTATAATCCCGAATATTAGGCTCAAGCTGTAAGAGCTTGCAAGCCATAAATATTCGTCTTCCCTCCAAAACATTCGTAAATATTCGAATCATTTTCTTAGCAATATTGAAAAGAAACAGACTGCCTGGGTGGAATGTCCAGACGTAGTCCCGAGTACTAGACCCAAGCTGTAAGAGCTTGCAAGTCATAAGTGCTCGTCTTTCAAACTCCAAAATACTTAATTCCTATCACTACGCCAAACAAGACCTTAGACAGCGCTTTTTTTAGCCTTAGACAGCGCTTTAAAGCGCTGTCTAAACCTCCGCTGCTAAAGGTTTAGACAGCGCTTTTTTAAATCTTAAAAGCGCTGTCTAAGCCCCCCCCCCCCCCTTAGACAGCGCTTTGGCCAAAAGTGCTTTCTAAGACCCTCCTATTTTAATTTTTTTAGGTATACCTTAGACAGCGCTTTTGGCCAAAGCGCTGTCTAAGGGGGGGGGGGCTTAGACAGCGCTTTTCAAAAAGCGCTGTCTAAGCCCCCCCTATTTTAATTTTTTTAGGTATACCTTAGACAGCGCTTTAGGCAAAAGCGCTGTCTAAGGGGGGGGGGAGCTCTACGATGTTCGGTGTCTCCATTGAATGCTTTTCTCCACCCACGGTAGTGATGTTTAGAATGTAAGAATCTACGATGACCGAGAAACACATTCTTCTGGCAAAGTTCCAATCGAATCGTATCGGTTCCGTCTTCACAAACAGGACACGCACGTTGACCTTTAATGCTATACCCAGATAGATTCCCGTATGCTGGAAAATCATTAATTGTGCCAAACAACATCGCCCTCAAATTGAAACTTTCTTTCCTATATCCATCATAAACCTCCACACCGTTCTCCCACAAAATCTTTAAATCTTCGATCAGAGGTGTCAAGTATACGTCTATGTCATTCCCTGGTTGTTTAGGCCCAGAGATTAACATAGATAACATCATGTACTTACGCTTCATACATAGCCACGGAGGTAGGTTATAAATCATAAGAATCACAGGCCATGTGGTATGTGAGATACTTTGAAGACCATGTGGGTTCATTCCATCAGTAGATAATGCCAATCGAAGGTTTCTTGCTTCTGATCCAAACTCAGGATAATCATTATCAATCTTCGACCACTGTGGTGAATCAGCCGGATGCCGATACTTTCCATCAATAATTCTTTCATCTGCATGCCAAGTAAGATGTCTTGCATCGGTTTCACTACGAAACATGCGCCTAAATCTCGGAACTATCGGAAAATACCATAAGACTTTTGCGGGAGATAGTCTTTTCTTATATCGAGACAAACCGCATTTAGGGCACTCAGTTAACATTGCATATTCGTTACGAAACAAAATGCAATCGTTAGGACAAGCATGTATCTTATCATAGCTCATGCCAATAGAGCACAACATTTTTTTTTGCCTCATAGGTTCGATTAGGAAGAACATTATCATCCGGTAGCATTTCTCTCATAAGGGCCAACAACTCTGTGAAACTTTTATCCGACCATCCATTGCCCGCCTTTAAGTTGTACAACTTTAATACCGCAGAAAGTCTTGAGAATTTAGTGCAACCTTTGTACAACGGTTTCTCTGCATCGCTTACCATCCTCTCAAACATTTCAGGACAATCATGAAGATCTTCTTCCAGTGCTTCTACAATCTCTTCAACTCGATCACAATCGTATGTTTCCGTGTCTTTGTCGTATGAAGCATAGGTCGTATTACTTTTCCCACTCGATTCAACATTCTCGTTAATTTTCTCACCATGAAATATCCAACACTGATAACTTTGATCAATTCCATGCCTCAGCAAATGCGATTTCAATCCATGTGCGTCAACCTTACCAATATAACAACAACGCAAGCAAGGACAATGCATTCGTCTGGGGTTTTCAGCGTGTTGAACAACATACTTAACGAATTCCAAAACCCCACTCTCGTACTCTTTGGTCATTCGATCGGCACAAATCCATGTTTTATCCATGGTTTTCCTACTTATTAAAGTAAACAATAAATCCAGACGAAAATACATAACTAAGGTAGTATCATGCATTATCAGATAGGTTCGGGAAATCAAGATTTTATGCAAAATCTAGCTCGGGAAATAAAATTGTAAATCATGGAATCGTAACACTAATCATGGTGTCTTATCTAGCTCGGACTGCATCACCACCAAACTAGACCGCATTGCAGCCACAGCAGACCGCATCACCGCCACAACAAGCAAAAAAAGTTCTATTCCTTTTCATTTTGAAAAAATAGTAGACTAAAATTTCAGAGAATGCTGTCTTATCTTTGAAGATTGCAAAATTTTGAAACCGTGACACTATCCACAACATGCTTTTATACAAATTACCTTTACTTGTTCATTAATCCTGGGGGAAACTTCTAGCTATTTATGTTCCAACAATCCTTATTCAACACTCTTATAACATCATCAAATTTCCATCATTAATCTGCCAATTTCAAATGTCTAAACTATTCAACAAGCCAGAATTAGTTTGAATATGATATCTAGTGTTATAAATAAATAAACACTACTCAAATTTCATAAGAACAAAATTCTCCAGAATTTAAGAACAAGAACAACACTCTTAAGCTTCTCAAGAACAACATTCTCTTATAAATATTCACACTACTTTATTCGAATTTAAGAACAACAACAACATATAGCAATTAATCAGCCATTGTAGACAAGCTTGTAGAATAGTTTAGGGTTTGAGAAGAAAAACTCAATTACAAACAATTTAGGGTTTGAGAAAGAGACTTACCGAGGTGTGGTTATGGAAGGTTACAGTGAGAAATACGTGAGCACCGCCGGTACAGTGAGAAGGAAGGGTTTGTTTCGCTGCCGGTATAGTGAGAAGAAAGGGTTTGTTTTGCCGCCGAGAGTGAGAAGAAAGGATTTGTTTTGCCGCCGAGAGTGAGAAGGTAGGGTTAGTGTAGCAGAGAGAAAAGAACGTTAACAGAGAGCGAAAACAACAGAGAGCGAAAATTGAAATGGAGTCTGAAATATTATTTCAATTAGACCTTAGACAGCGCTTTTATGGAAAGCGCTTTCTAAGGTATGCCTTAGACAGCGCTTTCCAAAAGCGCTTTCTAAACCCCCCCTTAGACAACGCTTTTGGTTTTAATTTTTTTTTTAATTTAAAGACTTTAGACAGCGCTTTATCAAAAGCGCTGACTAAGGTCTATATTAAAAAGCGCTTTCTAAAAGCGCTGTCTAAGGGGGGGTCTTAGACAGCGCTTTTAGAAAGCGCTGTCTAAGACCCCCCCTTAGACAGCGCTTTCATTATGTTTTGGGGACATTTTCCGTGTTTCATTTTTAATTTAACCTTAGACAGCGCTTTCTTTTAAAAGCGCTGTCTAAGATGCGCTGTTAAAATTCATTTTTGGCGTAGTGTATCTTAACATCTTTCAATAAAGATGGAAATGGAACATGGTGTATACCGTGCACTCCTGAGATTAAGCTTCGAGGCGGATGCCTCGCCTATCTTAACTCTCGCCATCATCTAAAATTGTCAACGCGGTTTCTTCAAACCCCTTTCTCAATCAAACCTAAAAATACTTAATCTTTGTTAAACACATTTGTCAATAAAGATGGAAATGGAACATGGTGTATACCGTGCACTCCTGAGACTAGGATTCGAGATGGATATCTCGCTCATCCAAGTTCTCGCCATCACTCAAAATACATTCAACCAATCAAATTCTTTCTCGCCGCCGTACGACTAGTCAAAGAACCTTTTTCATAAATGAAAGATATATTGTCTTAAGTGATACAAAACAATGTTTCGGCCACGATTGTTGAGTCGAGATAAGTGACGCTTTTCCGAATGTAGATTTATAAATCCGTTCGATGTGTGGTATGCGTCCACTCCTCATCTGTTTTGGGTAAAACAATGTTTTCGTCGATTAATACAGTATAGCTTTCGCTAAAATCGACCAACAAACAAACATTTTTCTACCCAGAACTACGTAAGCCTTTATTTCTCTTTTGAGATACGTAGGAGCAGGATTTTTTAATCTTGTCAGACCCACTAATAAAAAACTTAGGTTTAGTCCTTCGTCAAAAATCCAAAAACATTCCCTGCTCATCCTTTCTTTCTTTCCCACCTAATAATTCGAAAAGCCTATTATTTTAACTAACACTAACGCACACAACTAACCTAATGGTTCCCGTTGAGTACAACGGACGTGAGGGGTGCTAATACCTTCCCCTTGGGTAATCGACTCCCGAACCCTGATATTGGTTGCGACGACCATAATCATTGTCGTTCTTTCTTTGGTTTTATCGATATTTTCCCTTTCCTTTTTAGGAATAAATAAAGTTCGGTGGCGACTCTGTTCAGTCCATCATTGTGAGCGTGCGATCACGCTTCGCTTAAAGTCGTATCCCCATTTTTCGAGGTGCGACAGTATCACTTGTGAAATCTGTAATGGACCTCACCACACTGCGTATGCTTTGCAACTCCTCAACAAACTGAAGAGATAAAATTCTTAAAAGCAGAATAACCCCTACTTTAACACTTATAATCCAGGTTGGAAGAATCATCCAAACCTCTCCTGGAAATATCAGAAAAGGAATGTTCGACAACAGGATCAAGGTCAATATCAAACTCAATATCAACAACAACAGCAACAACAAGCTCCAAGGAAAGCAGACTGGGAGATTGCCATTGAAAACATGATCGTTCAATGTCGGCAAATCCAAGAAGAGACTAGAAACAATTATAAAAACAACACTGCCTCTATAAAAAATCTTGAAGTCCAGCTGGGTCAGATAGCACAACAAATAGCAAGTTCTTGAACACCAGATTCCTTACCAAGTGAAACAGTTCAAAATCTAAGAAATCAGGAGAATATTATACTGACATGACGAAAAAGAAAAAGGTATCTAAAAAGGAAAAAGTTATACCACCTGGAAAGCCAACTGAAGAGGAAATTAAAAAGGAGACTAAACCGGTGGTTAAGTTGCCCTATCCTCAGAGAGTGACAAAGAAGGAACCAAGCGAGTCAGACTTTGAGAAATTCATGACAATGTTTAAAAAGGTAGAGGGTCATATGTCTTTATTTGAAGCACTCGAGAGAATTCCCATGTACAAGAAATTCATGGAAGAGGTAATGGCCGAAAAGAAACCAACAACAGAAGAATCGGTAGCCTGGAAGGAAAAATATAGTGCAAATTCACTGGAGTAGAAAATCCCAAACAAATACAAGGGCCCTAGAACGGTAACAGTACCATGCACAATTAAAGGAAGAACCTTCAAAAGGGTACTAATAGATTATGGAGCTAGTGTGAGTTTGATGCCATTATCAATCTATCACAGGTTGGGTATTAAAAATGTCAGGATACAAAGACAAATCTGAAGTTTGCGGATCACTCGAGAAATGATGCATATGGTATAGCAGAAGACATACTGGTAACAATAGAGGAATTGGGTTTTCCTGTTTATTTTGTAATCCTAGACATACCTGAAGATGATGAGGCACCCATCATTCTGGTCGACCTTTCGTGCAGACAAGTCGATGCAATCTCGACATGGACCAGGGCATGTTAACCTTAAAAGTTTATGATAAAGAAATAACATTGAATGCTATTGAAGACTAGGATCTAGAGGAAGATACAGAACCTCACTATCAAGTAGGCTTGATCAGGGCAGAGGCGAGAAGGCAAAGTAACATACCAACATCAGAGAAAGATACAGGAAGGCCGTCTCGACTCTCACCACTGCCATTAGCAACCCCGAATGGAAAGGCTCCTAGTACCATTCCAGAAGCCATGAGAAAGAAAAGAAAACAAAAACAAGGTAATGATATGGAGGGTAAAAGGACTTGTGGCACAAAGGAATTTGTACTTATGAAAAAGAAGGCTTCTTAGTTTTGGAAGAGAAGTGCAACAAGGTGTGGAGGCTGAAGTACCCTCATAACAAGGGGAATGAACCGTCGAGACATGCGACGTTAAACAAAGCGCTTCGTGGGAGGCAACCCACGCATTTTTATTTCTAATTATTGTTTGTGTTTGTTTTTTATTTTAGGTTTGCACAGTGCCTTGCATAAAAGGGAGGAGGTACTCACATGGAAAAAGTTGGAAAAATGAGCATAACAGTAGCCTGACACGGCCCGTGTTAGGCCTGCGGATTTGAAATTTGGTTAGAAAATTTGAATTCCGTGTGGGTATGTTGCACTTTCCACCCCAGCCCCCTCAGTATGGCACTGTGAGTCACCCTCATTCTATCTTGTTCTAAAACATTGAGGCCAATGTTTAGTTCAAGTGTGGGGGAGGTTTTATTATGCTATTTGCTTTTATTTTTGTTTTGTTTTATGTTTTATTTTATTAGTTCCCAGTTTTTACCGTTTCACATTTGGTTTATTGTTACTGTCGGGTATCATGTGTTGCATGCATTTCAGGTTCTTGGTATTATTGTTGGATGAGGTGATGATCAATAGCGATAGTGGATGAAATGATCACTCCACCTACTATTTCTTATTGTGAAGGATCTTCCCAGAAAGTTGATACTGCTGAAGAAAAGATCGGACGCAGCTTCTAAAGCTCAACTAACGTAGGTTCCCTATGCATTCCGAGTTGAGTAAGAAGTCACAATATACTCGAACTAATGTGGATGTTGTCAAGCTTTACCTAACATGGTGAGTGCATAAAAAGCGAAACACATTTGTCATCATGAGCGATATTCAGGTATGTCTTTATCACTCTGACTTTGCGTAGGTTCTCTGGGAATTTCACTGCATGTATACGCACACTGAGGCACGTTGTTTGATTATAGCCCTAATCCTTTCTAGCCATCATGTTAATGTTATCCTTAGTTAACCCCATTTGAGCATGTACCCTTTGTTTGTCTAACCACATAAATGTAACCCGCGGCCCAAATCACTTCCTTACCCTGTTCAGAGTCAATGTGATGTCATTAAGCTGTCTTAAATTCTAAGTTTAGGGTAAACCCCATAAGTATCAAAAACCAAGGTGAGTACGGCAAAAAAAATAAGAAGAAGAAAAACGACCATCAAAAAATTGAGAAAACGTAATGTAGTTGATGGTTCGAAATAAGCACTCACCAAAGGAAGGGCACTCAGTTGAAAAAAAAAAGAGAATGTCAAAGAAAAACTGAGCAATTGAAAAAGAAAAGAATAAAACACAGTGAAAAGAATATTAACATTGGCTCTGAACCCAAAACCACTTATTTTCCTTTTGTTTGTATTTACCACACCATAACCCAAGCCCCGTTACAACCTGAAAGACCTCAAAAAGTGTGTGTTGTATGTAATTGATACGAAAGGAGAAACTATTCAAACTTATGAGTTGATATTGCATATTCTGAATTGGGAGTGAAAACACTTTAACCCCGAGAGACTTGGTGAGAGTGTGATGTAAGCTGACAGGTGAAGCGGTACTTCGATGAGGAAGTGCGGCAGAAAACTCATTAGAAAAAGCAGGAACTAAAAAAGGGAAAGTGAGGGCGTTGGCGAAAGATCTCAGCAGTATCATGGTAAGAATACAAATTTTGGGAAGTGACACTTTGTCGTATAGGACATTACTTGAGGACAAGAAATGAGATAAGTTTGGGGTTGTGATCGGTCACCATTTTCACTATGTTTTCGTTGCTTATCCGACAAGAAACCAAGGATTTTGAGACATTGTGTATGCATTATGGTACCTTTAAAGTTAATTTTTATTCCCGTAAGTTATTTAAGCAATTTTATTAATTATCAGTTTTATTTTGTATTTTCGTGATTTTACACTTTGGTTGTCTTGTTTATGCTCTCCAGGTCCACGGAGAAGATCCAACGGACTCAATGCGAGAAAGTGGAAAGTTCCGGCGGTCGAAAAAAGAAGATTTCCCAGTTCAGGAGGCCTGACGCGGCCACCCGTGTCACCTGACACGGGTTGTGTCAAGAGGAAGGCCGAGAAAGAATAAGTAATGCCCAAGACAGTTCCCTGACACGGGCGCCCGTGTTAGGTCACTTGGGGCGTGTCAGCAATGAAACCACAAAGGAGAAAGCTGACACGGTTGCCCGTGTCAGCCCAAAATGCTAATTTTCCAATTTTTGGGCTTTTTCACTAGGCTTAAGTTGTAGGGACGTTTTGGAGATTTCCACCTTTTGCCAAGGGATTTTCACTATATCAGGAGAGTTTCTACAAGAGATAAGATCATCTTGGAACGAGGCGAACACAACATTGCTAGACGAACAAGGATTACAAAGATCAAGGAATTCGGAGAGCGAAAGGTTTTCATGAGAGGAAACGATTGAAGATCCAAGTCATCCAATAACTTGTAATGTGTATTTTTTATCCTGAATTTATTTTGAACAATATGAGTAGCTAAACACCCCAATGCTAGGGGGTGTCCCTGATTTAGAGTTGTAATGACTATGAGTTTATGATTGCATTTATAATATTGTTTTTACGGTAATCTTTTGATGTGTTTAATGCTTTCTCTTTCGGATCAATCAAGATTGTTGTATGGTTATCAATTAGGTTGGACCACCATTTGTATGGTTTTCAGAAGATAACTCTACAGTAGATATCACCTAGGACTAGAGATACCTTGTATGAATCAGAGCATTCTTGATATAACAAAGCTTAACTTCACCTTAATTGCCTATGGACATAGAAATTATGGTAGAATGATTAAAAGTTTTCTCACGAAGGACTTGGGAGAAAATACCCTTGAGATCTGGTAGTAATTGATATTTGTTGATGCAATAGTGACTTAGAGTGGTTACAGGGATAAATCATACACCTTCTCTGACATTGTTCCTCTTACCTTGCAAACCCTTATTTTTCATTATTATTTTCCTTTGCCTTTATTTTTATAATTTTGAATTAAAAAACCCCAATTATAATTTTTGTTTAATTGAACAATGAATTAAACTCAATGTTAACTAGCAGTCCTTGAGATTGACATTCAGCGAATTTCCCCTTTATTACGATAAAAGGCAAAATAGTACACTTGCTATTTTTCCGATCAAAGACTTACAAAGACTGGCACAGGATGCTACCTTTTGCTCTGTACAGATACCGAACAACTATTCACACTTTAACAGGGGAAACCCCTTCCTCTATAGTCTATGGCATGGAGGTTGTGCTACCAATAGAAGTTGAGATCCCATCGTTGAGAGTCTTTATGGAGATTGAATTAAAAGTGGCATAATGGATTCAAACTAGGTTTGATAAGCTCAATCTAGTCGGAGAAAAGAGACTAACGATGTTGTGCCACTATTAGTTATATCAGAAAAGGCTCAAGTGGGCGTTCGACAAGAAGGTCCGACCTTGAGAGTTAAGTGTAGGTAAATTGGTGATGGAGAAGATAATATACCTCCAAAATGATTCACGTGGAAAGTGGATTCTCAACTACGAAGGACCATATATGGTGAAAAAAGCTTTCTCTGGTGGAGGTTTGGTTCTCACAAACATGGATTGAGAAGAGTTGACACACCCCGTCAATTTTGATGCAGACAAAAAGTATTATGCCCAATAAAAAGAGATGGATAATAAAAGCTCGCTAAGTTGAAAACCTGAAAGGGCGACTTAGGAAAAAAATAGCATCACAATGAGTTGAAAACCCAAAAGGGTGACTCAGGAAAAAATTAGGGATAAACAAAAAATTAAGCATGACAAGTAGAAAACCCGAAAGGGAGGCTTAAGCAAAAAATGGTAAATCTCATGGTGAACTAAAACTCTTAGGAGTGGTTCATGCAAAAGTTAGGGAATATCCCAAGGCATAATACTACAACAGCACAAGTTAACTTTGCAACAAAGCTCAAATGGAAGGGAACGGTCCAATCGCCATCTTCAGAAGTAAAGTAATAAGAATTAGAGGACACAGGGGAAAATAGCAAATGTTATATTTCATTGCCATTTACTTTCTTTCTTTCTCTGTAATCCCCTCTTAAAGGGATTTATATCTTAATGTACCCCATGCATGAGTTATTCTTCTCATCAAATAAAAATTGTTCAGTCGAACATTGCTTCATCAATTACTTTGGTTTTTCTGCTTGTTTACCTAATGTAACTTTTATTCTTGATAAGATAAAAATATTAAAACAGTGGAAATGACACAAAGCTCTTGAAAACTTTAAATTGTTTTGATTTTTGAAAAATTTGAAGGAATATTTGTTGGTTTACAATAATGCATCTAATTCACAAGACGTGGGGCATTTCCTTGATCATCTTAATGTAAAGCAAGTTAGAAGTGGCTATTCTTCCAGAAGCGAGAGTCCCCACTGAAGCCTGTCAGGCGGCAGAGTAGAAATCAGAGTTTTGAAAACCATTTTTATGGTGTCAAAACTATTCAAGATAAGGCATCAGGGAATCAGAGCTTGATATCCACAAAATGCATAAACTAGTATCTTCATGCATTCATTTTATTCTAGCATATCATGTACAAAATAGATCATGCCTAAACCTCAACCAGATTCAGTGACCTCAAGTATGTTTAGTGTAACCCTCAATAGAAATCAAGATTTAAGAGGTGTTTTTAAGAGTAGAACAATTCTCTTCTTTAGTGTAAGTGCTTTCAGAAGTCCATCATTTTTAGTGATGATTCTCAAGACGAGTTTTCTTCCCAATCAAGGTGATTGATATCCCCCAATTAAAATTTAGTGTCAATGGAATTTCTGCTTGGCTTCCCTAGTAGATTTTTCCCCACAGAGTTTTTCCTCTAGATTTTTCTCTAGCAAAACCCCATGAACTTACCATACGAGTTTCATATCAGCATAATTCCTTAGAAAGTTATCCCAAATAGCTTTACCCTTAGCAAGTCTCTTTGAATTAATTGTTTAAGACGGACATCTCTTCATAAGCTAGCAATCTCCTCAGTGAGCCTAATGGACAAGAGTTCAATAACAGACAAGATTTACTTAATGATCCTCAGTACATCTCTAACGAGTCTCCTGTGAATTTATTTCCTAGAGAATCTCTTGTATTCCCCAATCTGTTTCTTCATTCAATCCCCGACATAGTTAGTGTTCCTTACTGATATACTCTCCGAAGAAGCATTGGTTTGGACTATTCAGTCTGATAGTTGAGAGTAATGCTAGGGATTTTGGTTAGTATTAACCTTTCATCCCCCAACAAATCTCTGAGATCTTCTTATTCCCCAGAGGAGTCTTCTGTCAGCCAAGAGAAGCTAAATATGTGGTTATTCCCCAAAGAAATTCTTTTGCTTATTTCCCATCAATTTTTGCTTCAACCAAGAACAGTTGAATGCATTAGTTTCAGTCAAGAGCAACTAAATACTATTTTTCATAATTTTTGCTTCAACCAAGAGCAGTTGAATGCATTTATTATCATATATTAGTTTCATCCAAGAGCAGTTGGATACTATTATATTTTGCACAGTTTTGCTTCGATTGAGAGCAGTTGAGTGAATTTATTATCATATATTAGTTTTAACCAAGAGCAGCTGGATACTATTATATTTTGCACATTTTTGCTTCAACCGAGAGAAGATGAATGCATTTGTTATCATATATTAGTTTCAGCCGAGAGCAGCTAGATATTATTATATTTTGCATAATTTTGCTTCAACCAAGAGCAGTTGGATGCATTTATTTGCATATATTAGTTTCAACCAAGAGGAATTGGATATTATTATATTTTGCACATATTTGCTTCAACCAAGAGCAATTGAATGCAATAGTTCCAACCAAGAGTTGTTGATTGATATGTTTTCAACCAAGAACAGTTGAGTACATTTGTTATCATATATTATTTTCATCCAAGAGCAATTGGATACTATTATACTTTGCATAGATTTGTCTTCAACCAAGAGCAATTGGATACAATCAGTTTCAGCCAAGAGTTGTCGAATATGACATCTTTAGCCAAGAGATGTTGAATATGATCATTTGTTCCCCCAGGAGAGTTTGCCTTCAACGAAGAACGTCTGAAGAATAGTAGAACAAGTTACTTTGTAAAAAATCCATCCCCAGAGATATATTGTCAGTCAAGAGCAGTTGAACATGATTCTCTGATCCCCGGTCAATTTGCATAGTATCTAAGATTTCAAGAGTATTTCTTAGTTCATTTACATTCATGACTAAGAAATCAATATTATTTCTTATTTCATTTGCATAACATATGAGAAATCAAGAGTATTTCTTAGTTCATTTTCATGACTAAGAAATTAAGGGTATTTCTTATTTAATTTTCATAGCATATGAGAAATCAAGAGTATTTCTTAGTTTATTTACATTAATAACTAAGAAATCAAGAGTATTTCTCATTTCATTTGCATAACATCTGAGAAATCAAGAGTATTTCTTAATTCATTTATATTCATGACTAAGAAATCAAGAGTATTTCTTATTTCATTTGTATAGCATCTAAGAAATCAAGAGCATTTCTTATCCCATATACATACACGATTAAGAAATCAAGAGTATTTCTTATTTCATATCATTAAGAAATCAGGAGTATTTATTAATTCATCTGCATTCATTTAGAAGTCGAGAGTACTTCTTAACATTCATACGGTTAAGAAATCGAGAGAATTTCTTAAATCATTTTCATTCTCATCTTTAAGGAGTCAATATTACTCCCTAACCTACATATCATTAAGAAAACGAGAGTATTTCTTAAACCATCATTTACATTCATATGATTAAGAAATCGAGAGTATTTCTTAAATCATCCACACTCATTCATAAGAAGTCAATGATGCTTCTTAATAATCTCATGATTAAGAAATCAAGAGTATTTCTTATTTCTTAGTTCATTTATTTTTCATTTAATCATTTGATGATTAATAGATCAAGAGTATTTCTTAATCCCTTCATTTCTAAGGAGTCAAGTGTACTTCTTAGAATGCATATCATTGTCATCTAATGATTAGGAAAGCAAGAGTATTTCTTAATTCATATGCATTCATTTTTAAGGAGTCAGGAGTACTTCTTAACCGTCATTGCATCCATATTACCCGACGATTAGGAAATCAAGACTATTCCCTAAATGTCATTGCATCCACATCATTATCAAAAAATAATTAAGGAATTAAAAGTATTTCTTAATATCTGTGTTCATTCACAACCATAAGCATATCATTTTATTGCATAAGAGGGCAAAATTGGGGTCTGTTTGATATTTAAACTATCTTTCACCATGATGATTTAAAGATAAGAGTTCTTCATATCCTCCAGTTAAAGATGTTTAAATAGGGGCAACTGTCATACCCTAAATTATACCCTAAGTTTTTCACTCACATCAGCATAACATGTTAACTTTTATTTGATCATACATTATTTTAGTCAAAAGCATTCATCAGGATTTAGATGAAAAGTCAGGAGTTCTGGCATTTTGCCTGATCTTGATGACATTCATTCAGTCATATGTTTGATTGAGAAGACAAAAGGCTTGTCTTCTCAATCTCGATGCATTGTTCATTCCATTTTCAACATGCTTCACAGGACCAAAGGGTCACAATCAAGAGTATTGTCATCATCTGAATCACTGTAGAGTTTTAATTGTAATTAGGAATCAAAAGCAAATGGTCCAAGAGCGATTCATTTGCATCCGATTGTCTATTCATCATTTACTGATCAGTAATAAAGGCAATCATAATACATCTTCATTTTCTACTCATCATAGTTCGTTATGCATAATGCTTAAAATGTTAATCTGGATAATTTTTGGATCTACAAACATATCGATCAAATCGTTTCTCAACTATACGTGGAATTAGCGGGCGAAAAATTTAAAAATCAAGCTTGCAGAAATCATTATTGTTAATCTATGGTTCGCGTAGTTAAACCTGACATGCTCATTTTAATTCTTCGACTACTTTTACGGTCGTATTCTGATCAGTCTGTGCCTTTTAACCGATCATTTTTATTTTAAAATTTCATCAAAACATGTATAGTTCCGAAAAGTTTATTTCGCGCTCATTATTTTAGTGCATTCAGTTTAATTTTTTGATCATTTTTATGCCCGACTTTTATTTGTTTTTAATCCTTTTATTTTTATTTTCTAGTTAAAATAATTAGTGTAATTAATTAGGATTAATTGAATATTTAGATTGAATTTATTTTGAGTAATTGGTGTTTATTTTAATTACTAAGTTTGGTCCTAATATGTTCAAAATAGAAGAAAATAAACAAAAATAAGAACAAAATTAAAAGGACTTCCTCCACTCATTTTTGGGACCACGCGCATAACAACAACCGGCTGAAAGGGGAAGAGCATCAAAAGCGGGTTTTTCATCTTTTTCTCCAAACCAAACACACCACTAAGGTGGGATTCTCTCTTATTCTCACTTGAATCCCCATGCTAAGAAGAAGAAAAGATTGAAATACTCTCACACTCAGTAACAAAAGTCACCATTTTCCTACATTTCCTCTTTACCCTTTCCTTCAAAAAAATAACCTTCTTTATCTTTTTCACCATCCTTATTCCAACTCCATAAACAATATCACTTCATCATCTCATCTTCATCTTAATTTCACCAACACGGATAACACATTATTCACAACCTACTCCATCATCATCCAAACAACCTCTTTCAACACAACCTTCATGAACACAACCAACCTTATCACTACAACACCAAAATAAAAACACCACTTATTCTTCTTGTTCTAAAAAGTTGAAGGAATCCTAGTAGCTTATAGCATCGTCAATTCTTCTTCTTCACCGTCTCGTTAAACCACCATCGACCAACGTCTGAAACCTCTCTCACCCATCACCATCATCGTCCAAACAACCAACCACCCATAACCCTTCAGGAATCCGCCATATAACACCTCCACAATTACACACACATCACCAACCGTCAAATCTCCACTTCCGTTTTTTCATCCCCAACACCACTTCATAACACAAACAACATCGAATTTTTAAGAGAGTAAGTGAGGACATTTTTGTTTTATTTTCATTGTCTTTTGATGTTTTTGTGTTGTCACAAAATGAGTTAAAGAGAGATTGAGTTGTGTTGTTGTTGTTTCCCTTTGCTTGGCTGTGAGAGAGAATGAGGGATTATTTAGAATATTTTTCCCTCTATTTTTTCCTTTTACTGCACGATTACATGGAGAAGAAGGAAGAATTTGTTTTTCTTTTTTTAACTTAGCCCCCTACCACGTGTCAAGCATGGGGTGGAGGATTTAAAAAAAACATGGTACCTCTCTTCCTTCCATATCAGTAACGGTCATTCTTTGTTTTTTTTATTAATTCATTTTGTTTTGTTTTTTTTTATTAAATTATTATTATTATCGTATTATTATTATTATTATTACTATTATTACTATTATTATTATTATGTTTGTTATTGCTATTATTATTATTAACATTAATTATGGTGATTATTATTGTTGCTTATTTATTATTATTTATTATTATTATTATAGATTATAATTATTTATTATTATTATTGTTAATTCTCATTATTGATTAATTATTGATACTAGTTATTATTATTATTATTGCTAATTATTATTAGTATCATCATCATTTATATTGTTTATTATTATTATTTATTATTTATTAATTAAATTGTTTATTCTAAATTATTAAAAAATTCAATTTAACTTCAGAAACTACTTAAACACATAAAATTTTATTGATTGGTCTCAGATATGGTAATTACTACATGAATCGTTTTACGATTGTTTAATATATCATTAAATTCTTTAGTTTAACTGCAGTTTGTTTTCATTTAAAAATGTTGTTTAAATCATCAGTTTTTTGTATATGCATTGAAATTTTGAAGTTAAAAATTCAATTTAACTCCAGAAATTGCTTAAAACACGTAAAGGTTTGCTGACCGGCCTCACATAGGGTGATTCTTACATGAATCTCTTTATGATTGCTTAACATATCGCTAAATTCAGTAGTTCAACATTCCAACTTATTTATGGTCCCTTGGCTTTCTCTTAGGCCTTTTTACAATGAGATTTTTATTATTTATAGTTGTTTATTGAGCTTGTTTTGTTAATTGTTGTACTGTATCCCCATTCGACAAATTATACCCTCATTCCCGTAATGTGTAATAAGTTTACCGCTTTCCTTTATTGATATTGTATTAGTTAATTATTCATGCAAGGTTAAAAACAATCACTTTCAGAAAAGAACAAAAAATAAATACTTGATCAAACGTCGAGCAATTTTCCCAAATCAAGAACCATTTCCATTATCCACTTCTCCATCAGTTTTAAAAACCTTCAAATCATTCCATCCCATTTCAATTCAACGCAAATAATAAAAACCTTGATCAAATATCGAGTATCTTTTCCCTAATCAAATCTAAATGACTTAATCATACTTAAACACTGTTTCAAAAAGGGTGAAAAGGAAGATGGTCTAGAGTCTTCGATTCCTCTCCTTGATTGTTTGGATACGAGTTGCCTTACTCATCCATTCGAGCAATTGTCATATGTTAAAAAATTTCTAAACTGATTCACTTCAAACCACTTTCATAATCAAACTTAAGTCAAACTCAATTTTATAAAAAATGGACGAAAAAAGAGGTGGTCTAAAGTCTTCCATTCCCTTCCCCGAGTACTTGGATACGAGTAGCCTTACTCAGTCATTCGAGCATGTGTCGTCCGTCCAAAATGCATTAAGTTGATCTAAATCCTTTTACAATTAAGGATGAAAAGGGAGATGGTCTGGAGTCTTCTATTCCTCTTCTTGAGTACTTGGATACGAGTAGCCTTACTCGGCCATTCAAGTAATCGTCATCCAAAAAAAGACTCAACAAATCAAACTTATCTTCCTCTCTTGTGTTACTCCGAAAACATTTTCATAAATGAGTATGCTTTATCCATATCGAAGTGAAACAAATAAAGACTTCTGCCTCGAAGAGCCAGCATCAAGTAAAGGTTTAATCACTCGATATATCTAAAGTATCATTCCTTAAAAGTATTCCACCCAGTAGTTCTTTCTAAGTAAAACTACGTAGCTTTGAGTTCTTCATAGTACCTAGAGATATGTATGAGCAGGATTGAGAAATCTTGTCAGGCACCCCTTTAATACAAAACATCTTCCTTTCTTTCTTTTTCTCGCTCAATAATTAGAAGAAAACAATTAATATCATGCTAACACTTTATCGCAAATTTAACTAAAAGGTTCCTGTTTAATACAACGGATGTGGGGGGTGTTAATACTTCCCTTTGCGTAACTAACTTTCGAACCCGATTTGGTTGCGACGACCATTTCCATTTTTTGTTTTAAGGGGTTTTTTCGATATTTTCCCTTTCCTCTTTTGGAATAAATAATGTCCGGTGGCAACTTTATTCAAACATCTTTTCTGCGAGCGTGTGAATGCCTCGCGGAGGATCGCATTCTTCAATATGCGATAGTCATCAACACACACAAAGACATATCTCCTTCCACCCAAGCTCTCAACTTGCATGAGTCCCATGAGATCCATGTGAAGTAACTCCATAACTTTTAATGTGGTAAAATGTTGTAGGTTCTTATGATGCATCTTGGTCTGTTATCCGATTTGGAAGTCTCCACATAATTTTCCTTCTTAAATCTTGAGGTTAGGAAGGCCATTGATGGCCTTTGTAGATATAGTCTTGCTCATGCTTCTAAGATTCAGATGACCAATTTTTTTGTGACACAACTTGGTTTCATTCTCTTATACCTTTCATGATTTCTTTCTGATTTTTATTTAGGACAATGCATTTAAAACGAGTGAAGTTGAAACAGAGATACTTGTCACACATCTGACTGATACTAATGAGTTAGCAGTCATTCCTTTAACTAAAAGAAGATCTTCCAAATTTAGAAGGCCTGGATAAACCATTTTTCCTTTCCCATGATATTTCGCTTAGAACCATCACCCAAAGTATCATAGTTGTTAGTGTGGGTTTTACCTCTTTTAAATAGTTCACCTCTTTTGTGATGTGTATGGAACATCCACTATCAAAGTACCAATCTTCACGGGAGGATTCTCTTAGAGATGTGTTAGAAATATTAATTGTAGTTGTCTCTTTAACCCTACAAACTTGTTGGGCATGATCATTTATTGGTGTCTGCTTGGTTGATTGTTGTTTGTAAGGATAAAAAGGTCTACCGTGCAGTTTGTAGCATAAGGGTTCAATGTGCCCAAATTTTCCACAATAGGGACATACCTAAAAAGGTTTCATGAATTGACTTTTGTGTTTATAATAACATCTAGCAATTTTATTTGATATGTAGTTTGTCATCTAGAACTCATTTTTATGTTAAGGGGGAACAAATCTATTTTCTTAATTCATAGAACTACAGTAAAAACAAATACCTTCCATACCTCTAGCCACTTTTTCTACACCGACAATTTTATCAAAAATCTCAGATCCACATTTTAGCATGCGGATTGACTTGGTCATACCATCCAACTTTGAGTTCAAAAATGTGATTTCTTCCCTTAGGTCAGTTGTGATTTTCGTGAGATTAGCTTTCTCTTTAAGTAAGATAATCATCTGAGACTTTTGTTTCTCACCATACATGCATTCTTCTTTCCATTTTTATTACAACAATCTATATGCTTCTGAAACATCTTTATCGGAGAGTTATTCATCACTAGATTCACCATCGTTTTGATCATTTGTCTTGTAACTTAAGCGAACAGTGAACGTGATTACACTGTTAGCCTTTTCTTCATCACTTTCCGTTTTAGATTTTTTATCAAAAACTGTAACAATGTGTCCTTCTTTTGCTTTCAAAGAAAATGGGCACACTCAGCCTAAATAAACCAAAATCCTTCACATTTAGGACATTGTATATCCTTGCCTTTGTTCAAATTGTCTCCTTCTTTATTCTTACGCTGGGAGTTGAAGCCTCTTTGTTTGTCAGGAACTTTGTCTTGGACATTTATCATGACATTTTTTGGATACCATATGTCAAGTCTTCTCATTACTTTGCCAAACCTTTTTGCAAGTAATGAAATAGAGTTGGACATGTTCTCATCAGTATCTTCTAAGTCTTGCTCTATGTCATCTTCTACACCAACCTTGAAAGCAACACCTTTACATTTCTTTTTAGTTTTGTCATTGATAGCCATTTCAAAATTTATCAATGATCCAATAAGTTCATCCATTTTGATTGAATTGATATCCTGAGCTTCTTCTATAGAAGTAACTTTCATGTCAAATTTCTTTGGAAGAGATCTGAGGATTTTTCTGGCCAATTTTTCTTCGGACATTTTTTCACCTAAATTAAGTGATTTGTTTTCTATGTCACGAACGTGAACATATAAGTCAATAATGTTTTCGTCTTCTTTCATTCTCAAGTTCTCAATCTTGGTGGTAAGAAGTTAGAGTCTTGACATATGAACTTTTTAGGTGCCTTCATGCGTATTTTTAAGAATCTCTCAAGCTTCTTTGGCTTTAGTACAAGTGTTGATGAGTCGCAAGACATTTTTTCAATTCCATTGAATATGGCATTGGGAGCACGAGAATTTACATGAGATTCATCATATTCCTCCTTGGACCAATCTGCTTATGGGTTCAAGGATTGAGTGACATCTTAAGTAGTAACCATTGGATGTGTCTATCCTTTGATAATTGCCTTCCATGTTTTGTTATCCATGGATTTGATAAAAGAAATCATGTGAGCTTTCCAATAGTCATAGTTCATTCCATCTATAATAGGTGGCCTGTTAACATATCATCTTTCTTTACCATTATCCATTTGAATAAAACTTATAGTTTCCTTGTAGCTCACCCAACCAGAATGGGGTGCTTGCTCTTATTCCAATTAAAATTATATTCTGCTTCTGGAAAGATGTCAAGCACAATGTGTCGAACAATGCGTAGGAAAAGTTTAACGCAATAGCAATTAAAATACAGATAAAGTAAATAGGACACAAGAAATTGATAATCCAATTCAGTACAATGTCACATATGTCTGGAGGGCGTTAATCCAAGAAATAAAATTCACTCTTAATAATAAAAGTACAAATTGATCTTAGATGAACTATTCTAGTTCAATACCTTTTTTCTTAATACTACCCGTGAGTTTCTATTTAGTAATCTCCCTAAATATGATACCTATCTCACTTTCTCTCAACCATTATCTCTTGTGTTGGACAAATACAAAATAGTTTGAATGATGAAACTATTACAACTTAAATAACAAACTTTATTCCTTTGTATATGAATGATTCAAATGGATAGAGTTTCACAAGTTAAACATACTAAAATATAAAGACTCAACAACTAAAATGTGCCTTGCAATATTTATCAAGGTCTGATTCTTCTGTATAAAGAACATCTTCTTAAATAGAGAAGCATCCAACTGCATGTTACGTTAGGGTTTTGGAATGCTTACGGCTTAAGAAGCAACAAAAATTGCAACTTGAAAATAGATTTAATCTTTATTGAAATCTATCATAAATTAAATCTCTATCAATTTGATTCGTCCTTAATAATTGATCGTTAGATAATTCTATCCTTAATCCTGAAAGAGCATAAGCATACACCCAATAAGGAAACAAATCAGGCGTGAGATATTGCTACTGTGTAGCTGGCTTCTAAGCCATAACATTCCATAATGTGTGGGAAATATTGTTCCACATCTTTGCCTTGTGTTTTGAGTCCATAGAAACCAAATGTCTCAACACAATGCCATATCATCTTACATTAAAACTAGTCTATAAAAATGTGTCAATAACTTGTAATCACAATTGGGAAAAAATTATATGTAGGTCTGGCCTACCCAGAGTCATCATCTCAGACAACAATACACAATTTTCTGGTTTAGGTGTGGTAGATTCTTTCCATCATTTAGGAATATATACTAAGTTTATCTCAACCATCCATCTGCGGGCTAACAGACATGTCGAGTCCACTAACAAGTTAATACTAAACGGGATAAAGAAAAAACTTGACGACACTAAGGTCATATGGGTCAAAATTATTCACAATGTTTTATAGTCATATCATACTACCCCTACTCCACTATCAAGAAAAGTCCATTTATAATGATCTATGTAACTGACGCCATGTTATTGGTTGAAATTGACACACTCACTTTGAGGC
This sequence comes from Lathyrus oleraceus, assembly GCF_024323335.1. NCBI lineage: Eukaryota > Viridiplantae > Streptophyta > Magnoliopsida > Fabales > Fabaceae > Lathyrus > Lathyrus oleraceus. The sequence goes on from NC_066583.1 coordinate 613,342,062, forward strand.
ACACACAATTTAACAAGGATGAAAATGAGGCATGACTTAAGTGTGCAACTGACCTAGTCAGCAAAACCAAGGAAATCACCCATGTTTGATAATTCTCCACCAAACATATGGTCTCTAGAAGATACAATTTGAAGGTGGTCATGAGGGATATGTAAGAAGGTGACATATTTCCCAGGCAAGTAATCGCGCCTACCTAGTTGGGAAAATTGCCACCGAACTGGGAAGCACTGTTTTAAATATACTAGAAGCTACCATACAACTCCTATAACCTCGAAGAATTAGACAAAAGATTATTCCCTAGAACACAGAACTTAGTAAACCTTATGTATGATGACAACTAATGATTCAAATGTTTCTTGTTGAATAAAATGAATGCCTTGGATTGACAATGTATGCACCTTCTTAAATATTTTGTTTTAAAGTATTAAAGGTAAGGTCACAATTTTTTCCCCTGCAAGGGCGGGGTTTTAAATTAGGTACCATATCTTCTTGGTTGCTTTGATTAATGCAGGTAATATGATAATTATATGTTGGGCCTTCACTAAATGATCTTTCTTGCATATAAGGCAGTTATATGTTGGACCTTCACTGAAGGATCCTTGACGTCTATAAGGAATTTTTATGTTGGACCTTCATTGAAGGTCTTGTTGCCTATAAGATAACTATACATTAGACCTTCATTGAAGGATCCTTGCCTCCTATAAGGCAGTTACACGTTGGACCTTCAGTGAAAGATCCTAGTCATATATAAGGAAATTATACATTGGACCTTCATTGAAGGATCCTTGTCTCCTACGAGGAAATTATACACTACCCGACCACCACTAAGGGATTAACGCCAAAGACACTATACGTTTGAGGGACTCAACCTAAGCATCACTTGAGGGACTCGTCTCAAACTAAACCAGGGAAGTCATTACAATATAAACTCCACGATTAATGAGCAAACTATGACGAATTTCAAATATCATAAAATTTATCAACATAGAGTTTGAGAACTTTCTTAAACCTCGAGGGGTGTGGTTACCAGCGGACTTACAAAGAGAGAGAATATAAAGACCAAACTGAATCCTCCCTAATAAATACACGTGAAACTCGCATTTTCAAGTCTCTCTCAAGGGAGTAACCCCCAATAAGTCTTGAAGGATTCATTACTGAATATATCACTAAAATCTTTTTCAGTTTTAAGTTAATCAATTCACCTTTTCCAAGGCCTCGTGCTTGGGGGACTATGAAATGTGATAATTTTATCAAGCCTAAAAAGAAATGGTTAATGATGGAACTTCGTAAACTAAGTAATGTGGGTGGGTGGGCGGGGGGTCTCAAATGAGGGTTGGTCGCTCAAAGCATCATAAGTATAATAGGTGTCTCGAAGCACATAAAGCAAGGTGGCCTTCCAAAGCGCATTACAGACCACTCAATTGGGCTTGAGTCTGATACCAATGGTCTGTCTCATCTAACACACGTGGCTTCTAATGTGTCTAGTGATTAAATGACTAGGAATGTCAGTCAATGGGGAAAATGTCTCTTCGACGATGAATGAGTCTCCTCTTCTCCACTTTTGTGATCATGGAATGAGGCAAACTACCTCTTAGTCAAACCCATGGAATCTCTATGAATGTTCTAACCTCTGAAGTCAAAGGGATGAGACATAAAGTTCAGAAAAAACACATAGTCTCTCACAACCCGTACTTTAGCAGATAAAAATTATGTAGTTGAGATTGCTCAATTTTTTTTTCGTGCGGCACATGATGGAACAATGTTCTCAGCTAACCCAATCAACCAAACATGCATTTGGAGTAATGCAATCCTTGATAACTTTGAAACTACTTTGTAGAAGTACTTCATATGACGGACACTTTAGAGAACTCAAAGATTATTGTAGAGTTCCTAAAGTACCTTATAACTCTCCAAACTCATTCAAAACTTTTGATTAATGGTCACACCAACATTTGCACACCTTGTCAGTGTAGTGTTCCTAGCTATCCCAATAAACAAAGCCCATATTGGGAGTGATACAATCCTTAGTAAATTTGGAACTACTCTTTAGAAGTATTTCATATGAGTGACATTTGAGAAAACTTGAAGATTATTGTACAGTCCCTCGAGTACCTTATGACTTTCCAAGCTCTTTTAAAAGTTTTGATTAATTGTCATCTTGTTAGTATGGTTAACACATTTATATCAATATAAAAATCGACAACATAGAAATTTGATTTGAATTCATCATCGAAAGTCAATGCATAGACCCAAAATTACTTAACCAAATCATTGTAGATGGGTTTCTTTCTTAATTCAATGTAATTTACCCAACCCATTCTTTCAAATATGGGTCCAACATTAAAACCATTTTCAGCAAGGTTCTTGAAATTAACTACACGTTTACCAAGCACGATAACATCACCAAAGTCAAAAACATTCATGGTTGGAGCTCTCTTGACATCTTTTGAATCCATTTTTGGGAATGGAGCATAAATTATGCTTACAATAATCACACATCATTCTTAGAATTCTAAAGATCATTAAATTTCTAAAATGTGTATGGAAAATATAAGAATAAGGGATGCCACATGGTTGTTCCATTAAATAGGTATCGTAATATTCCTTAATGATGTGGTCTTGTTGAATCCTATGTGTCAAAAAAGTGATTTATATCCAAGTAAATGTGTCATATAAGTGAAGATCTAGCTCTCATGGAATCTCCAATGGTTCATATATGATTAGAGCTTATGGGTGAGATGACTTATACTGATGACTAGGACCATAACCATTTACATAATTTGTTTCTGAGAATTATTATTCATAGACTTCTTCACCAAAGACATCAATTCAAGATGCAGTTTTTCCAAAGAATATTGATTTAAGTTTACCTAGAATTTGAAATTTTGGAAACTTTTCAACTAGTTTGACGTGTCATTCTCAATCTCTTTATCACCAAACCTTAAATGATTTATTCGTCAATAATTAAGTTTTCTTTGGTAGATACTCTCTATTATTTAAAGTGTTCATAATATCCTATCAAGATACATTTTATGGTTTCTAATCTAATTTGTTACGATGTTTCTTAATATTCAAAATATAAAAAGTACAATAAAATAAATTAAAATAATAAATATTAAGCCTTATGCATTTCTATAATATATAAGGAGTCTTATACTATTTTTTAATATAATATGTGGTGTTTACAACTTCTATCCTTACTATAGTATTTTTGGCTTTAGGCATAAAAGAGCGACTAAAACCACTAAAATCATAGTCTAAAACTTTAATCAAATGTTTTCCATATGTGGAATATGCATTCGTTTCCTATTCCTTTAAACCGTGTTTTTTAACCTCTACCCACAAATTATAAACATAGTTACTTTAAATCACTATAATAAAATATAAATTTTCTAATAATATTTCTACCTCGGTTGCACATAGATCGAAGTGAAACCATTAAAATTTGGCATCCTCCTTTTTATTTATTCTTAAAATTAAAAATTAATAAAATTTCACCTTGGTTGAAACTTCCAATTAAGATGAAAAAGTGACACTGATTATTGATTCGACTCTTAGTGTCAGAAAAATTGTATTTTATTTATAATAAAAATGATGTCTTATTTTTTTAAAATTAATAATAAACTACATTTTCCCTCTCATGGACATCTAACCAAGATTAAAAGTGTCAAGGTTCAACCGAAGGAAAAAGTGAGAGGTTTAGTTAATTAAAATGGGGTCTTGCTTTTTTAAAATTTTAAATTAAAAATAAATAGAATTTCCCCTCAGTTGGGAAATTCAAGTTGGGAAATCCAACTGAGGAGGAAAGTAGTACACTTTTGACTTCTTTAGAAATTCATATTCAAAGACTAATCATCTCAAGAGGAGGATGACTTCCAATACTATTTTTAACAAGAGATATTTCCTAGACACACCTCCATCGTTTAATGGTGATATGTTTGAATTATGGAAAGTTAGATTTAAAATCTTCATTCAATATTTTGATTTTGAAATATGGGAAACTATAATTAACGGTATATTTAATCCTACTCACCATATAAATGGAGAAGTAGTAGATAAACTCTACCGCGGCTGAGAATTACAGACCGTCATCCTTTATTCGTTCATAAGGAACAGGAAAATAATGATAAAACTTAAAAAATAAGGGTAAGACTTAGGGTTTGGGAGTCGATCAAGTGAGGAAAAGGTGTTAGGCACCCCTCACCTTCATTGTATTCAATGAGATCTTTCTCCAATTTTAAGGTCACTATGTTTACCTAAGAGATATTTTCTTAAATTACTTATTTCTGGCTTAATGCTTTACTTCATTACAACACATAATCTATAAGTTTTTTAGGAGAAGATTTAATCATAAAGGGGACCAAAAAAAGTTTTTTATTATTGTATTCACCAGAGTGTTACAACTCTATGCCTACGTACCCTTAAGTATTATGAGGGGTCAGAGTACCGTAATTCGCTAGAAAAATATTGTGTGTATTTTTTTTAATTATGAAAAGATCTCAACGCATCGGGGGCAGAGAAAAATTTTATTGGAAAAATGTTCCAATGCACAAGATCAGAGAAAAGTCATTTAGATGAGTTTGAATTGATTTTAAATTGATTTGTTGATTGATAAGGTATGACATCAGTCAATCAACTTGATTTGAAAAAAAAAAGTTTTTAATTTGATTTAAAAATTATGATGTGCTATATAGATATATAATTATCATTTTTTTTTATTTGAATGTAAAGAAATTAGGATGTGCTATAAAGAAAAAAAATTGTTTTAACCTGAATTTAGAAAAAAAATCAATTAGACTAAGTTAGATTCATTAACACTTAATTAAATGGATTAATTTTAAACACAAGGTATAAAAGAGATTTTGTCTTTTTTGTCTTAACTAAATATAAAAGGAATACTTTTGTTTTATGATTTATTTAATTATTAAATAAAATAATAATAAATAAATAAAAGAGATCAATGATTCAATAATCATATTAATGATAATTTTAAAAAAACTACTAATTAATTATTTAAAAGATGGAATATTTTGCATTCTTTATTACTTTTTAATATTTTTATTATTTTGCATGTTTACAAATATTACTTATAAACATAACATGAATTATTATTACTTTTTCTTTTTAACAAAAAAGAATATTTTTGTGTGTGTTTCTTATATATGTTTTTTATGTATTGATAAACTTATGACCTAATTAATTAAAATAAATTATATTGATGTAGATAGACATTATACTTTAATAATCAAGTAAATTGTAGATAGAAATAATCAAATTTAATCATTAGACATTATACTTTAATAATCAAGTAAATTGTAGATAGAAATAATCAAATTTAATCATTAAAATATTACTGTAAGAATCAATTTTTTTACGTTTACTTTTAATCATGACTTAAATTTTAATAACTAAATTTGCAACACAAGTAAAACATGTGTTAATGATAATATATTAATAACTAAATTATATTACTATTTTCTTAAAACATTTTTTTATGTAATTAGAATAACATCGATCAACAACTTAACTATTAAAATATAATGAAGAACTCAATTGTATGTAATAGTATTTTTTCTTTATGAAATTGTTTAATAATAATAATAATGAAAAACAAAAAGATAAGATTAAATTCTTTTTTAATAATAACAATAATAAAAAAAGTTTAATGTTAAAAAATGTTTTTTTTTGTATTAAAAAAAGTTAATGTTAAAAAGGTTTTTTTAATAATAATTATTATAATAAAAAATATTAAGGTTAGGAAAAAAATTGATTGATTTATGATACTAGTTTAAAAATTGATTCATGATATTAGTTAAAAAAAAGTTTGTGATATTCGTTTAAAAAAGATCTAAAAGAAAAATTATTTCTTTAAAGAATTACTTCATGGCATTAAAAGAGTTGTTAGAAAAATAATGGAAAGGCAAAATAAAACTAATTTTAAAAATTGCTCCATGATATTAAAAAAGGTTGTTATATGATTTTAGTTTAGTGATATCAAACACACAATTAACTCCAAGTCCCAAATAATATATCAAAACAAACAAGATTTGATAATAACAAAATTCTATGCAAAAAAAAGTAAATAAGGATGGAGGACCAACCTAAAGGGAGAAAGATTTCCTCGGTCAAAGGTACAAATTCTCTTTCTTTCACTCTTTTTCCTTTATTTCCTCCTTCTGTCCCGAGTTCCGTCTAACTCTTCTTCTCGTTTTTATTTAGTTGCAGGGACGGTTGAAGCATAAATTAGGATTTTTAGTTATTGTTATTCTTTGATGTGAAGAACAACTTTAGGATTGTAGATTTGTAGTTGTGGAGGCCCTTCTTATGATAATTGTAGATTTATTTATAAGGTAAAATTAAGTCAATAATTGAATGTCTAATTGAATTGTTTAGGAAATATTTTATCAGATTCGATCTTATTTGTTTCTTAGGGACCAAGGCAATGACTCTGGATGGATATGTACAATGTAACAACAAAATATAAATGAAATTGATTTTTTATGATTTTTAATGCAATATTAATTAATAATTTAAAAATAATAGTTAATATTGCAAAATGGTAATAATAATAATAGGAATAAAAAAAATTATTTTATATTGATTTTTAGACTAAAATATATTAAAATAAATAAAATATTAATTATTAAAAAATAATTAATAATAAATTCAAAAATAAAATAAAAATAAATACTATTTTTTATCTTAAAATAATGTAAATGAAGGTAAAAACATAAAAAAGAGAGAAAAACTTTAAAAGTGAAGAAAATGAGATTTAAACTCAAGACGTCTCCCTTGTAACTCCTTACACATGCTCTTCTACCACTTGTGTCATTTCATTTATTCGAAATAAAGTGGCACTAGAAAACATATGAAAGGTGTGCAAAATTTTGGGTACCTCTATTTAATTACCTTTGAACTGAGATGATGATGACGGTGAGTCTTCATCATCTCGGAGGAAAGATGATTAAAAATAGAGAGAGGGGCCCTAATTTTGTCCATGGATTAAGATTCTCTAGGAATGTATAAGGACTTGACGCCTCTGGTATTCTGTTGGTATCCAAACCAACCTTTAGTGGAACCCTCGTGAAACTCACATAACCAACTATGGTGGGACCCGGGTAATACCCTTAGTGGAACTCCAATCTCTGAACCACTTCCTTGGGGAATCCATGTGATACATTATTGGAACCCGAATCTCTAATAGGTTTCAACCACTCTTAGTGAAACATGTGTACGATTATGATGATCGGTCAATTTTGACAAAATTTAGGTAGGACTATAGTGATCCTCTGATTGCCGCTAATGAAACCCTTGATGAAACACCTTGATAAAACTATGATGAAACCCCTTGATAAAACCCTCTATGAAACCCTAGTAAAACCCTCGATGAAACCCTGGTAGAACCCTTGATGAAAAACCATTGATAAAACCTTTGATGAAACCCTTGATGGAGCCCTTGATGAAACCCTGGTGGAACCCTTGATGAAACTCCTGATGAAACCCTTGATGAAACCCCTAATAAAACTCTTAATGAAACCCTTGGATTATACTTCTGATTATTTTGATGGAACATATCTCGTATGAGGGATAGGTTGCTAAGTTGGGAATGTGAGAGGTGAAAACCTGATCACCGGTTGGTAACGATCATCTAGGATGACCTCATACTGGGTAGATTCTCTTGAAGACTCATTGAGAGTGAGCTTGCTAGGGAAAACCCTTTGAAAAACGTTTTGTTGAGAAGTTACTTACTGGGGAAGGCCAATAAGCATTTCTACTTAGGGAATTATACTGGTGTAGTTATGGAGAATTCAATTGTCATCGGTATAAGAACCAATGCTAAATAACTCATAATTGGAAAGAAAATTTGATGTAAGACCCGAGAGTAGTGACATTGGTATAAGGATCAAAAGTAGGGGTGGCAATTGGATCCATTAACATAAAATCCATCCAATCCATCCATAAAAAAATTCATCCAATCCATCCACTCCATAGAAAATTAAGTTAATGGATTGATCCAATCCATCCATTTATAAGCATGGATTGATCCAATCCATCCAACACATTTTAATGATCCAATGGATTTTTTTATCTAATTTTAAAAAAATAATTTTTTTTAAATATTAAAAAAAAAATTGAAAAACAAAAAATAATTTATTTTTTTCGAAAAAAAATCTTTTTTTTTTAAAAATAAAAAATATTTTTTTTTTCGAAAAAAATAATTTCTTTTTTGAAAATACAAAAAATGATATTTTCCAAAAATTTAAAAATCATTTTTTTTGAAAAATACCAAAATTTGATTTTATTTTCAAAAATTTTATTTTTTTACGAATATAAAAAAAATATTTTTTTTCGAAAATAAAAAAAAATGATTTTTAAATTATTTTTTTCGAAAATACAAAAATATTTTTTTTTTGAAAAAAAAATCTTTTTTTTTAAATACCAAAATTTGATTTTATTTTCGATTTTTTTTATGAATGTAAAAAAAAATCGAAAAAAAAAATATTTTTAAATTATTTTTTTCAAAAATACAAAAATATATTTTTTTTTGAAAAAAAAATAATTTTTCTCAAAAAAAAACTGATATTGTTTTATTAAAAAAAAGTAAAAAACTTTTTTAAAAAAATAAATTTCAAAGAAAAATTTTAAAGGAAAAAAAAATGGATGGATGGATATCCATCCACTAAAAATATGATAATGGATGGATTGGATGGATTTTTATTCTTAATGGATGGATTGGATTGGATATTTTTAAAAAACTTTTAGTGGATTGTTAATGGATAATGGATTGTTTTGATCCATCCATTAACGATCCAATCCATATCCATCCAATCCATCCATTTTGCCACCCCTAATCAAAAGCAATAATAGCGGTATAAGAACCATAAAAGAAGATGACAAACGATGTAAGAACCGTAAAGTGAAATGATAAACGGTGTAAGAACCATAAAATGAAATTATAAATGGTGTAAGAACCATAAAATAAAATGATAAATGGTGTAAGAACCATAAAATGAGATGGTGTAAGAATCAGAGTAAGCAATGGTGTAAGAACATGAAGTGAATGTATGACAATGGTGTAAAAACCGGAGTGAATGAATGACAACGATGTAAGAATCAAAGTAAAAACAATGGCGTAAGAACCAAAGTTAGTGACAACTGTATAAGAATCGAGGTGAGTGCCAATGGTATAAGAACCGAGGTGAGTGCCAACGGTATAAGAACCAAAGTGAAAACAATAGTGTATCATGGTACTTGTATACTTAGGGAGAGATCCCTATTAGGATTCCGTGGGGACTCTTAAATTAACCTCTCACTACCGTGGTCCTCGAGAAATAAAGGTATCATGGAGAGGAAAAAGGATATTATCATGGATGATACTAGAGCAAGAACTTCTGCTAGGGAGTTCTCTGAGAAGAATGGAGTAATAAGGAGATTGAAAGGAACTCAATATCTATATTGGGGAATATTGGTGTCATGTAAGATGATTATCTACTATGGAATAGGCTTTCAGGCAAGGTTCCCTAAGGAGCGCGAGTGCAGGGGAAAGTCCTAATAAATCCCTACAAGGATCTGGTGAGGGAATTGTATATTGTTCGGGCATACTGGGGACAATGTTGCTAAGTATTTTCTGCTTGGAGAATGAGTTACAAGGATACTTTCTAGGGGGTTGTCCTTAAGACCGACTTACTGGGATGTACAACTAGAAAAGAGTTGGGGAGAAGCTTGGACGGAGATCTGTCGCTGATTTAGCTAGGGATTGATCTAGACTCTTATGATGAGTCCTGAGTCTCAACATATGCTATGTATATATGTTATCTATGTATGTTGTACTATGTCATTTATGCATGTTTAGAGTTTGTATGGCGTAATGCTCAACATTCATGGATATGTTACGCGTGATATGATGCATGGATGCGACATCCTAGATGATTTATCCATGAATGATAGATTATTTTGAAGAATATGGCTTAATTTCTTTAAGTGAAGAGTTAAGCAAGACCTTCGAAAAGTGGCTTTTAGGGTTGGGTTTTGGAATTGTTAATGAGGATGAGCTTTGGGATTTTTAAGACATTGGGTAAGGTCGAGCTCTTTGATTATGAATGTTGGGTGACAAGCAAGATCTGGCCTTTTGGGAAAATGCCAAGTGAGGTTGGGCTTTTTGTAGGATATTTAATGCTGATGGAGGTTGGGCTTTTGTGAGGTGGCAAGTAAGATTGGGCTTTATGAGGAGGTCATATTTATATTGTGGGAATATGCCAGATGAATGAGGTGATGTGTAAGATTAAATGCTAGAATGAAGTGACATGATTGATGCATGATGATGATTTGGATGTTTCCACAAGTTCCCCTGTGGTGAGTTGGGGATTGTTAGGGCTTAGAGAGGTTAATTGTATTACAAGGCTATTAGTCAAATAACAGTAGGGTGTTACGCTAGTATGATTTCCCGATACTTGCTTCGCACTCGATGATTGTTGATGTATGATAGAATATGCTTGTGCATCTTATAAGTATGGTAAGGGATTGCCCTTACAGTATCTTGTATTTTCCCTAATTTGTTTGGTCTTTGAAGAGATTTGCCTCAATATGAACTTACTATGAACTTGAGACGACCTGTCACTGTATAAGCCTTAGATAGATTTGTTCTTGACTAATCGACTCTTGGAATGAACTTTCCTAGATGAACCGTTTTTTGGAAGCGGTTTCTTTTGATCAAGCCTTATAGCGCTCTGCCCTAGATTGGGGGAGCCTTATAGGGTATTGCCCTTGTTTGTAGGTATTCTGAAGGAATTTCCTAAAAAGGGATCTTGGATCCCACCATGCTTTGATACAACCTTTATATGAATTGCCTCAATATTTGAATCTTAGGAAAGCATGCCCCTGATAAATTGGTGTTTGACCAATCCTTGGAATGATTTGCCCCATGTCACTAGGATCTTCATATGATATTTCCCGAATTCGGATAGTCTTGAAGCGATATGCCCCTGATTGATTAACTTTTAGAGTGATCGACCTCACCATGTTGTTGAGGTGTCTTTCCATAGTATGAGATTCTTGAATGGTCTTCCCCTTGTCATAGAGGTATTTCCTGGAGAGGAAATTGGACCCCAACATGCTGTGAAACGAAATTGATATGGACTTCCCTAGTATTTGAATCTTTGAAAAGTATGCCCCTGATTGATCGACTTCCGGAGCCTTTTGAATGGTATGTGCCTTATCATTAGGGTCATGAAGGTGATTCACCATCAGTGGGTCAAATCTTAGGATGTTTTTTCCCTAGTTAGTAGGATCTTCATATGGTGTGCCCCTGATTATAAGAATTTGCTCATGATCAGCAGGATCTTCAGATGATCTACCATGATTGTAAGGATTCCTAGGTGATTTACCCCTAGTCAAGAGTTTTATTGAAGCAGTATGCCCTTGATCGATCCGTTTTTGAATTTTCCTCAATACTAAGTATTAATTTGCAAGTAAAATGTTCATTTTGAAAAGTAATTCTAACGCAATGCATATGCAAGTTTTTGAAATCAAGATTTGTTATGGGAAAAGGATATGGTGTATATATATGATATATGGCCATGAGGTTGGCACAAATGAAGATGTGAAAATATGGTTAGCGATGATTTAATAAACATTCGAAGTCAGTTTAACAACGATTTTACCGAGTACTCTTTCATAGTGAACATAGCTTCAATTAGGACTTTAAAGGTTATAATGTGGTCCGCTTCACGGTTTATGAAACAAATGGATTATAAGACTCAAATTTTGATGAAGACCTGCCCCTTCTTCTTGATGATCTCGATTCCTAAATCCAATTAATTCAACGGTTGCATTCAGTTACAAGAGAATTTCGGTAGATGATGATGGAGGTAGATGTAATGGTTCAAGCTCTGATGAGATTCTCGAGATGGTAGTCACCTACTTTCACTCACAAGCTTGTTTCCGTTTTTCTTTTTTGCTTCTTAATCTATATTTTTGGACCAAATCTTTAGCTTTTTAATAAGTCAACTCCTTTTTAGTTTTTTGACTTGGCGGGTTTTTTTAAAACATGATGCCTAACTTTTGCCTAAGTCACATTTTCAGGCTTTTTCTTCTTGACTTAGCAGGGTTTTTTTTTAAAATAAAACTTGTGATTTTTGCTTTTGATTTCGAAAATTGTTACTACCACATTAGCTATTGCGAGTTTTGTGTTTTCACCACTTCATCGATGTTGGATGACATATGTGTAAGGAAGAGGATGCACTTAAACCTCTCATTGTGGTGATTAGATGGGATAATTCTCTTGAGATCAGAATGCATCATTAACTTAATTGAAAAACTACCATGCCTCTGGTTAAGATTAAGGGTTTGAATAGAAAAAGAAACATTGACTTATGGCTCGAGGAGGTTGACTACGAATTATCTCCTTATTTCTCCAGTGTTTGGAAAGTGAAATAATGCCTTACATCGTCATCCGGGTCTTACCAATAAAAGCATACATTAGCAAATTCAGTTATTTTATTTACATCATTCTCCTCATAAGTTTGTTAATAGGTGAGAAGAAAAGGTGATGATTTTTTTTTTGTGATGGCATAGGAAAGACTACAAACGAATGGATTGATTCCAAAAACATGCATGTGTCGCACCTTGAAAAAATGAGAACATGACTTAGCAAAGTGAAAACGCACGCTCGCGGGATGGACTAAATAGAGTCACCGCCGAACTTTATCTATTCCTAAAAACAAAAGAGGAAATATCAATAAAACCCAAGAAAGAACAAGAATGATATTGGTCGTCACAACCAAATTAGGGTTCGAGTGTCGATTACGCAAGGGATATATATTATCACCCCTCACGCCAGTTGTACTCAACGGGAACCATTAGGTTAGTTATGTGCATTAGTGCTAGCTTAGAAAGGTTGGGCTTCTCGAGTTATTAAAAGGGAAAGAAGAATAGGAAAGAGAAAATGTTTTTGGATTTTTTATTAAGGTGTCTAACAAGATTTACAAATCTTACTCTTACGTATCTTCGGGTGCAATAGAGAACTCAAGGCTTACGTACTTCTGGGTAGAAAATGCTTATTTGTTGGTTGATTTTAGCGAAATCTACTTTGTGTCAATCGAAGAAAACATTGTTGGACTACCCAAAACAAGTGGATAAGGGGATGTTTGCATCACAAGCTAATGTATTTACAAATCAATATTTGTGGGAAATATCGCAAGCTTACTCACATGTTCAAGTGGACGAACCATTGTTTTGCATCGTCTTAAAACAAAATACTTTTTGTTTAAGAAAAGGGTTTGAGGATAAATCACACGATGGTGAGAAAAGATTTTGATTGGTTTGAAGTACTTTTGGATGATGAGAGAGTTTGGAGTGACGAGAACTACATCTCAATTCCTAACTCTCGGGAGTTCGTGGACTACACCTCGCTCCTTTTTCATCTTATTTGTAAAAGTGTTTTGATATTTTTATGTGTTTTTAAAGTTTGCTTGAGAAATCACACTTGAAGCTAGTCGAGGTTTATTAAGCATTGTGGAATTTATTTAAGGATGATGAGAGTTTGGATTGACGAGAATTACATCTCAGATCTAACTCTCAGGAGCTCGTTGACTACACCTAACTCCTTTCATCTCTCTTATTGAAAAAAGTGTTGAATAATTGTTAAGTGTTTTTTAGTTTTACTATCAAAATGGCTTGACTTTGGATCAAGCATTTGGTGAACTATTGAGAAAGAATTTTTCATGAACCCTACATTACTTCTCTATTTCAATTTGAAATATGAGAGAGTTATTTCATCAAGCGTAGTATCGCTTCTCCATTAGTTCCTTCATGGCCCATTTCCCTCATCAGTGTCAACAACATATATATGGACCAATAATTAGGGTTACTTTTTTTTATATTGCCTACAATGCCCTTTTGGGGCAATTTATGAGACAAAAATGACTTAAATCAAATAAGTTAGATAAATTTCAAACAAATTAAATAACCAAAATAAAACAGAAGAACTACAAAGTAAAATATATTTATTTTTTAAACATTTTGACAAAAATACAAAAATAAAAGGACTCAAAATGAATAAACAATGGGCACAAAAATGCTCGAAAAATTAAACTGAACGCACCAAAATGATCAACGCAAAATAAACTTCTCGGAAATATGCAAGTTTTGATCAAATTTTGAAGTAAAAAATACCCGGTTAAAAGGCTCAAGCGGATCAAAATATGACAGAAAAGAAGTCAAAAAAATCAAACGAGCATACCAGGTTAAACTACGCGAAACGTAGATTAATAAAACTGATGTCTGCAAGCTTGATTTTGAAATTTTTCGTCTGCTGTTTTGACGCACATTTGAAAATCGACTCAACCGGTTTTCCTGTAGACCCAAAAATGTATTTCGACTGATATTCTAGGCATAATGCATTATGGAATGCATGTTATGTTATGCATAGATGCAATAGCTATGATGAATGTATTGAGTCGGTGATTCTAGGTCAAAATCGGCGTGTGACAGCATGCTCGTTTTATTGAAATTACTTTTCAAAGAGTACAACTTTAAGCAACAAATAAAACTTAGCAAGAAATAAATTACAAGTGGAAATGATAAAGTCTATTGATCCTAAGGATGAGCTTACTTGTTAAGCCACTGACTTTTAAGAGATGCTTCTTGGTGTTGTTGCACTAGTCAAAGTAAAGGGTGACCGTTCACTAATGGGACTCCTCCTTCGAATGTCAACTACTTGTTGTCGATCAGGTCTTGAACTTTGTGTTCACACCGGGCATTCTCGTCATAATTGGGAGGATATGAACGAGGATGAGGATTATGTGATTGTAGTTCCACTAGGGTATCTTTGAGCAAGTGTCGAAGTAATTTCCATAAGACTTTGGTATAGGATCCAACTTCTTTCCAAGATTCCTTTTTCGTGGCATGACATACTGATCTCATAATCAATGAGGCGCATAAGGCTGTTGCTGACAAGAATATTGTTGTAGATTTTATTGTGGAGGCATCATATAAGGTTATTGTATTTGAGGCTTTATGTAGGCCTGTGGCTAGAATGACGAAGGGTTGCCTTCTCTTTTTAATGGTACTTTCCCCTCTTGAGTCCCTCCATAATTTCTTGAGATATCCTTCGAGTTCGTTCGTGAGTATCAGGAAGTCTACTATCTAGATAATAGTTGGAGGAGGGTAGGTGAAGGTGGGAGAGGTATGGTTTATGAAAATGTTGTATGTAGATGCATGGGAATGCATGGGGTATACAAAAAAAGAATTAGACATGATAAAAGTTTTTTAAATGTATGCAAGTGTCACATTAGGATAGTGACAGATAGAGATAATGAGAACCCATATATGGGTTTAAGGATATTGTCGAATATAAGGACACCTTATTTAGGAAGGCTCCTTATTGATAGGGATAAAGAGAAGTATGATAATTCATATACGGGTTTAGGGATAATGTTGAATATAAGGACACCTTATTTAGGAAGATTCCTTACATACAGGGATAGTGACCGATATGGGAGATCCAAATATGGGTCTAGGAATAGGATGATGACAGAGCAACCTACAGGAGAGCTCCTTATGATAGAATGGTTCTAAGTTTCTACTACCCAATTCCCTCACGTGTAGGATCTAGAATTTTGGGATAATAGCCCTAGAGTCATGAACTATACCCTTGTTTCACCATGAGAAAGAGCAAGCATTCCTAAGGTAATTCTATAGGATAAGTCTCATCTAGATGGGACTTTAGTAACAATCGTTGCGGGTTGATAATATAATGTCACCATGGGTGAAACGGGTTCTAGATAATGGTTCCCAGAGTCATGGACCACATCCGAATCATCAACATAGTGAAGGATAACCCTACAATGAAGACAAATTTGGAGGATCTATTCTGAGTGTAGATTTCATGCCCTTGAGAGATATGACATCTCATCGGTTAGCACTACGATTCTACTTCTTAACTTTTTTTTTCCTCCAAGTTTGGATTTTAGCTTCTCACAAATAAAAATCCCAACAAATGACTTGCTGATATATAATAATAAAATAGAAAAGATAAAATAGAAATAAAAATAAAATAAATAAAAAAGCACAAATAAATAAAATCAAATAAGCAATAAAAATAAACAAGCCCTAGAACTAGAGGGTATGATTGAGTCTATTTAGGGAAGAAGAAGTTCTCAACAGAGTCGCCAGCTATCGCGGCTGGAAAATTATAGAGTCATCATCATTCTTTATTCGTTCCTAAGGAACATGGAAATAATTAAAAAAACCTAAAAAATAATGATAAGACTTAGGGTTTAGGAGTCGATTAAGTGAAGGGAAGATGTTAGACACCCCTTACCTTCATTGTACTTAATTGAATCTTTCTCTAGTGCTAGGGTCACTGTGTTTATCTAAGGGATGTTTGCTTAAATTACTTATTTTTGGATTAATGCTTTACTTCATTACAAAACATAATCTATAAGTTTTTAGGAGAAGATTTAATGATAAAGGGGACGAAAAAGGATTTTTTATTATTGTATTCGCCATAGTGTTACAACTTTGTCCCTACGTGCCCTCAAGCATTATGAGGGATCAGGGTACCGTAGTTCATCTAGAAAAGTGTTTTATGTTTAGTTTTTTGTAATTATGAAAAGATCTCAACACATTGGGGTGGAGAAAAATTTGATTGGGAAAATGTCTCAATGCATAGGAGTAAATAAAAACTATTTAGATGAGTTTGAATTGATTTTAGATTGATAAGGTGTGACACCAATCAATCAACTTGATTTGAAGAATTTTTTTTAATTATATATAGAAATTAGGGTATGCCATATAGATATATAATTATCATTTTTTATTCTTTTTATTTGAATATTTAATTATAAAAAAAGAAATGTGTTTTAATGTGAATTTAGAAAAAATAAATTAGACTAAGTTAGACACATTAAGACTTAATTAAATGGATTAATTTTAAACATAAGGTATAAAAGAGATTTTGTATTTTTTTAGAACTAGATATAAAAGAAATATTTTTGTTTTATGATTTATTTAATTATTAAATAAAACAATAATAAGAAAATGAAAGAGATCAATGATTCAATGTTTATATTAATGATAATTTTTTTAAAAAAGCTACTAAATAATTATTGTAAAAGATGAAATGTTTTGCATTATTCTATTGCTTTTGAATATTTTTATTATTTTCCATGTTTACAAATATTACTGATAAACATAACATAAATTATTATTAACTTTCTTATTTAATAAAAGAGAATTTGTTTTTTGTGTTTCTTATATATATTTTTTATGTGTTAATAAACTCGTGACCTAATTAATTAATCTAAATTATATTGATGTAGATAGACATTATATTTTAATAATCAAATAGATTGTATATAGAAATAATCAAATTTAGTTATTAAAATATTACTATAAGAATAAATTTTTTTGCGTTTGCTTTTAATCATAACTTAGATTTTAATAACTAAATTTCGAACAGAAAAAAATATATATTTTAATGACATTATATTAATAACTAAATTATATTATTATGTTTTTTTGTGTGAATATTTTTTATGTAATTAGAATAACGATGATCAACCAATTAATTATTAAAATGTAATGAAGAACTCAATTGTATGTAAAAGTGATTTTTCCTTGTGAATTTTTTTGATAATAATAATAATGAAAAAAAACGTGAAGATTAAAAAAAGTTTTTTTAATAATAACAATAATAATAAAAAGTTAATGTTAAAAAAGATTTTTTTTTGTGATAAAAAAAAGTTAATGTTAAAAATATTTTTTATATAATAATAATAAATAAATAAAAGATTAAGGTTAGAAAAAAAATCGATTCCATATTGATTTATGATGCTAATTTAAAAATCGATTTATGATATTAGTTAAAAAAGTTTGTGATATTCATTTAAAAAAAATCTAAAAGAAAAATTGGTTCGTTAAAGAGTTACTTCATGACATTAAAAGATTGGTTAGAAAAACAATGGAAAGGCAATCTAAAACTGATTTTAAAAATTGCTCAATGATATTAAAAAATGTTGTTATATGATTTTAGTTTAGTAATATCAAACACACAATTAAACCCAAGTACCAAACAATAGATCAAAACAAACAAGATTCAATAATAACAAAATTCTATGAAAAAAAAGGTAAATAAGGATGGAGAACCAATTTACGGGGAGAAGGATTTCCCTTGTCAAACGTACAATTTCTCTTTTTTCACTCTTTTTCCTTTCTTTCATCCTTCTGCCTCAAATTCCTTGTAACTTCTCTTCTCATTTTTCTTTAGTTGCACAGACGATTGAAGCTTAGATTATGATTTGTAGTAGTTGTTCTTCAATGCGAAGAGCAACAACTTTAAGATTGTAGATTTGTAATTGTGGATGTCCTTTCTGTGATAATTGTAGGTTTGTTATATGGTTTGATTATGTCAAAAATTGAATGTTTGATTGAATTATTTAGAATTTTTATTATCATATTCAATCTTATTTATTTCTTAGGGACCAAACCAATGAATCTGGATGGATTCATGGCCTATGTACAATGTAACTGAAAAATATAAATGAAATTAATTTATTATCATTTTTAATGCTATAATAATAATAATACAATAATATTAATTAATGATTTAAAAATAATAACTAATATTGCAAAATTGTAATAATAATAATAGTAATAGAAAGATTTTTATTTTTTATTTTTATTTTATATTGATTTTTCTTGATTTTTAGACTAAAATACATTAAAATAAATAAAATATTAATTATTAAAAATAATTTAATAATAAATTCCAAAATAAAATAAAAATAATTAAAAAATGTCATTTTTTTTATCTTAAAATAATGTAAATGAAAGTAAAAAACTAAAAAAGAGAAGAAAAAAAACTCTAAAAGTGGAGAAAGTGAGATTCGAACTCAAGACCTCTTCCTTGTAACTTCTTACATGTGCTTTTCTATCAATTGTATCATTTCATTTGTTAAAACAAAAAATGAAACTAGAAAACATATGAAAGGTGAGCAAAATTTGGGGTACCATAAACTCTATTTCCTTTGGACTATATAGGAAAAGAGAAAGTTTGAAATTGAAGAAAATTTTGCAATGGAACAGGAGAGTATAAAGTATGGTGTGATTGTGGTATGTATAAGTTTTGTTTTGTTGTTTGTTTTCTTAAAATCATGTGTTGTGTGTTGCTATTGTTTGTGGTCTTAACATCGTGTCTTGTGTGTTAATGTTGTTTTTATGACACGGAGATTGACAATGATGGGTTTAATTTCCCAACCAAATATGAATAAAATAAAGTTGTCTAAAAAACATTGTTGTGGGTGGTGCAAACACAAAAGATAGTTGTTCAACTGCCACAAACAAGAATGAGACGTCAGTTCCTCAACTAGATACAATAAAAATATTAACATGCTTGATCATGGATCTTAAAGATCTTGTCCCTATTCAGTTAGACCATGATCCAAACATATAACTTTTTATCTTAATACTAAGTGTTTAAAGGATTTTGTGTGGGGATCTGAGTGGCTAGACATATTTATACTATAACTTTGGTGCACATAAGTACATTTTTAGAATGATTTCAATTTATACTTATTATTCTCAATTATTTTTAATGTCAATACTCACTTCAATATTTCTCTATATGGAACCATATTTTGCAGGTTAGGGATCAAAGAAGTCTTGAAGATGATTATGCTTTTGATTATTACAACTAAGAGTGCTTTGGATGGTGAAAACTAAAGTCAAGTATAAATAAGTTTAAAGATGCAAGCATACTAAATAGGGTTTGATGAATTTGATGATCACTGACAACATCCTCTAATGATGGCATCCAAATGGAATATAACTCAAGCATTATCTCTATGAAAAGCTAAAGTAAATGTCTATACGAATGAAGTATGTGACAAGTATTGAAGTGTGTGAAAGTTCGCCTTGTCCCGTCTGAGTGAACAATATTGTATAAGCAGAAGGGAATTTCATAAAGTTATACGGTTCAATCACACACTCAGTAAAACAAGTTTTAAAACGTATTTTTCTTAAAGAAATACTTCAAAAAATGCTTTGAAGTCATGCTAATTGAATTATGAATTGTATGAAAAGTTCTAGTTAATTTTTTGTACTGGTCGTTCGATTGACACATATACCCAATCGATTGGGTTAGTGTAAAAGTGTGCCTTAATTGTTTAGAATAATGCCTTAATGAATGAAAATGGCTATATATCTTTTCTTTCCTTTTGAAGCATTCTAAACAATTATTTTTATTCCTACCAAATGATTGATGCATGATGCCAATCAATTGACTCATTAAATTTGGCCCCAAAATTTTCTTTTTACATGCCACCCTCTAGCCTATAAATAGAGGACTCGTCCCTCATGTTTTTACATCCAGAATTGTGAGATCTCATATTTCACTCCTCACTCTCTCTCTAAAAATATTTTCTCACTTTCTCTCACTTATAAATTTAGTCATAGTGCTTTCGAGAAAGGTCTTTTGCGAGTGAGGCATTTGTGTGATTCTGGAAGGGTGGAATTATAAATTTACAAAGGAACATTTTTACCTTGGTTGAATAATTTATTCATATAGGGATTGTTTATTTGGGCTCAAAGATAAACTTGTTGAAAGCTTTGGTTTGAGGATTCAAGTATTGATATTTTTGTCTACATAAACTATGATGTTATTAAACACATGCTATTGAAACCTATTTACAGTAGAATAGGGAATTCACTTTGGCTTTAACTGAATATTCTCTGACTTATGCGCCTTTGATGGCTATGAAAGGCCAAATTATTGTCGGCTTCATTGTAGATCATATTGTAGGTGAGATAACACAAGGTTTTGTGAGTTTAAAATCTTGTAGGTTATACTTTAATGGTTCTAGACATAAACATGGAACTAGCATTTGAATTCTCATTATTTCCCCTAAAGTAATTCCAACTAAGTTCAAATTTAAAATCAAAGGTTATTGCTCCAATAATGAGGCTCACTATGAAGCTTTAATTGTAGACCTTAAGTTTCTTTTAGACTTTGAGGAAAAAGGAGTCGAGATTAGAGGCAACTCGAAGTTGTTTGTGAAACTGTTGATAAAAGAGTACAAATGCATCAAAGAGAATTTACTAATGTGTTTTTTAAAGGCTAATTCATTGTTAAGTAAATTTGATGAAGTCGACATTAAACATGTCCCTTGAGTCAAAAACCAAGAGACCATTGATTTGGCGCAAATATCTTCAGAACATAGAGTGTCCAAGGAAAAATTAGCAAAGTTAATTGAAGTAAAGGAAAAGTTAATTTTTACTGAAATAGAAGTAAAGAAAACTGGTGGGGTAGAAGGCCAGGAAGGAGTAAAAAACACTGAAAATTCTGAAAATTTTAAATTTTTTGCCATTGATAATTTATCGAATAATGATTAGCAAAAAACCAATTGTTAAGTTTTTTAAAAATCCTACGGGAACGACAGATTGAAAAATCAAATACATAGCATTAAGTTATGTTATTATTGGGAATGAGTTGTTTAAAAATATGCCTGAAGGAGTCTTGCTTAAACGCCTTACTAAGAGCGAAGCGTATTTGGCAATTTCCAATGCTCATAGTTGATCATGTGGCGCTCATTAAGCAGGTCACAAGATAAAATGGCTTTTATTTCTACAAGGGTTGTATTGACCAACTATTTTTGAAATATTTCATTGAGTTCGCAAAAGGCTATCTGGAATGTCAGAAACATGCAGGCATTCAACATGTTCCAGAAAAAAGGTGAATTCGATTGTCAAGCCTTGGACATTTAGAGTTTGGGCATTAGATTTAATTGGTGAAATTTGACCTGCATCATCCAAAAATCATATACATATTTTGGTAGGTATTAATTAGTTTACGAAGTGGGACAAAGTTGTTCCATTGATCAATGTTCATCAAGAAGAAGTAACCAACTTCATTCAAAGTCATATTATTTATAGGTTTGGAATTCCTAAGACCTTAACCATTGACCAAAGTACAATCTTTACTGGTCAAAAGATGGTTAAGTTTGCTTCAGACTCAGGGTTCAAACTTTTAAGATCTACTACTTACTATGCTCAGGAAAATGGTCAAGTCAAAGCAACCAACCAAATTATAATAGGTTTGATTAAAATACATGTAGGTCAAAAGCCAATAAATCGAAATAATACTTTACACCAAGTATTGTGGGCTTGTCGAAACTCCCCTAAAGAGGTAAATAACTCTACTCCATTTCGACTGGCATTTGGTCATGATGTTGTTTTACTTGTCAAAATTTATCTACAGTCAACTAGAATTCAAAGACAACTTAAAATCCATTCTAACCATTATTGTAATATGATGTTGGATGAATACTTGATTTATATGAGGAAAGGTTAGCTGTTATTTGACCCTTGAATTCCGAATTCTAAGAATAAATGGTAAGTGCTTGAAAAAGTACAAGCCTATGTTGCAGGAAATTTGAATAATGGAAGAATAATACTTAGGCAATAAAAATGTCAAAATTGACTTATGATTGAAAAATGACAAATGACAAATTGTCATTCACACATTCATACAGAAACAAAACAAGAATTGAAAACTTAAAGAGGAAAAGCAACCTTAATTCTTTCAAGACTTTGCTTTGGTAGTCTGAGTTTGGTATCGTCTATGGCATCTTCAAGCTTCAATATTTGCACTTCCTCATCTAGCATAAAACCAACATCAACATGTCGAAGAATAACGTTGGCTTCATGAACCAGTTTTTTCATCAATAGACACCAATCTTGAGGTTTCTATTTCAGTTTTCTTTCATCTCTCTTCTTCAATCTTTAGTTGCAACCCTTCTACCTATTTCGTCTAACTTGATATGTTTGCATTGAAAAGTGCCACCCGATCCTTATCCATTTTAGCCTGTGCCTCTAGCTAACTAATTCGACTCTAAGATTGAGTATTAAGGTCCATTGTTAGGACATGACGTCAGTCTGTTGTTTGAGTCTGTTAGCATACTCTTTCTTTAATTTTATGTTCTAAGCAGTTTTCATAAGAAACTTGTTTCAACAAAGTCTTGATATCATATTCAGCAACATGATTGTATTCAATGGACTGGAATAGGCCCACATCAAAGACATTTGATCTAAGTTGTTGAACCAAGATAGAAGAAGAGTCACTAGAAAGATCATGGCCTGAAGTAGTTGAAGAGCTTGGCGATTTGTCGACATAAATAACTTGACTACTCATGAACTTCTTCAAAGCCTCTACTGGGCTTTTCTCTTTAATAACCTTTAATTCCTCTCAATTGAGAGGAGTGTCAGAATGTTAGATGAAGAATCCTGATTTAGAGGCTGAACAATAGTCATTGTAGTCGAGAAAGGATGCTCATTGGCTACTGGCAAAATTGTAGAAGTATGAACCATTTGTGGTTCTCCTCCTTCGACAATAGTAGATTGAGGTTCTTTTGGGACTTGGTCTCTTTAGATTAGATCAACATTTGCATCCTCTTATGTTCGAGCGACATTTTGGTCCTCTTGTAGTTTCTTATCATGCTTAGGACTTTCTGGTGTTAGAACAGTGTTGCATAGGCTATCTAATTAAGGTTTAGAGTTATGAGCCTCTGAACCAGCTGGTTGTTGTTCATGATCTAGGGTTCCTAGAGGTGTATGGTGTTTAGAATTTTGGTTCTCTGGTGTGGACTATTATGAAAGATTTTGATTTTCAGCCACGTCCCATGGTTGTTCAACAATTGTTTCCTTGACTAGATTGCCAATAGTCAGTTATGGCGATGGAAACACAACATAAATAGGTTGTTCCTAGAAAGGAGATAAGTTGAGTGATATAATAAAAGTGTGAGATGTAGATAAAAAATGCGATGTAAAAGAAACTCAAAATACCTCGATTGTTTGAAAGTTAGGGATTGAATTTGCATTCTCCGAACTTTCGTCAAGAAGAGCTTGTTTTGGTCGCTTCGTCCTTTTCCGAGTTAGCTAAGGGCTCTCTTCTTATTAACCTTCTCTGTCATCAATATTGACAACATGTTCCTTCCTTGATTTCTTTGGTGAACTAGCCTCAGAACCTTGGCGTTTTGTTTTCTTTTTCTTGACTTGTCGAAGTGTTAAAGTTTCACCATTAACTTTTTTCTTCTTTTTTTGCTGAAGTCTAACCATCCTCTTGCTAGTCACTTTAATATTTGGGAATCATGGGTTAAGTGTAAACCACACTTTTGTCATTTTCATCGGTAGACCCGACTTCTGTATTTATTTGTTCAGACTGAAACATGCATGATTGTTAGTATAATAAAGAACAAATGTGAATAAATAAAAGAGAACATAAAGTAAGTTAAAAATCCCACGGATATTTTCCATCACACAATTGGTTATTCCAAAATGGAGACATTTCTCTTAGCTTCATTTTGCAAAAAAAAACTCACGTCAAAACGAGTTACGGAACTCCATATATGATCAATATACTAGACAAACGTCAAGATGTAAATTGTGTTGAAAATTGCTCGTTTCTTCATAATTTCTTCACGATTTCTTGGTTTCGCTCTATTTCTTCGACTTCTTCATTTACTTCATACTTCTTCATATTTAGATCATATTTAACTTGAAATCACATCAAATTCATCGCAAATACTCATAGAAATCATGTAATGACAATCTGTCATCAAGAGGTAATTCACCAATTGCAACTTTGCTTTCAGCCTTCATAGATACTAACATCAAAAACACCTTAGCATCATTATTCATGAATTCATCCACTTGCTTAGCAAACACAAATAACTCGCCACTTGCATCAAATTATGGAAATGACATCGACTTATCAAAATAGTTGGTATGAACATGGTTGAACTTCAACCAGTTCATCCCAAGTATAACACTGAGTTTATTCAATGGTAGACATACTAGATCCATCCCAAAATTCTTACCATAGATAGTCAGCAGACAATGCGAACAAACCGACAAAGTAGTTACCGGACCTTGAGCTGGAGTATCAACGATCATATTCTAAACCATAAAAGACAATTCTAAGTTCAACCTCTCATCATAATCAAGCGAAATAAAAGGATGCATTGCACTTGTGTCAATAATAACAATAAGCGGAGTGCCATTAATAAAACATGTACCTCGAATAAATTAGTTTGTGTTAGTAGTCTCTAACCCAGTCAAAGCAAAAACTTTTCCTCTAGATTGAACCTTCTTGGGTTTCTGGCAACGGATACTAATGTAATCCAGTTCCCCACAGTTGAAGCAAGTCAGCGAACTACTCTTACAATCAACGATAAGATATCCAGTCTTCCCACACTTGAAACACCTCTTCTCATAACTCTTGAAGTCATTGGCACGATGACCCATAACCCCACACTTAAAGCACTTGATATAAGCATGAGTATTTTCCCCACCTGGGCTTTTCTCATATGAAGCCTTCTGATTCCAATTGTTAGTTGGAGCACTATACGATTTTCCATGATTCTGATGCTTCCCTTTCTTCTCACTAAGACTCTTCTAATGAGCAGATTGTGCTATGCTATCCTCTTCATATATCCTACACTTATTCACTAGCATAAGAAATCAACGAATCTCCTGATACCCATACCTTTCTTGATCTCAGAACGCAATCCACTTTTGAACTTGATACACTTACTCAACTGCCATATTATTATAGTATGGATAAAACTTCACCAATTCTTTGAACTTAGCAGCATACTAAGCAACTGTCATATTTCCCAGCTTTAGTTTGAGGAACTTGATTTCCTTCTTGTTGTGCACGTCCACTGGAAAATACTTCTCCAAAAATTCAGTTCTGAACACAACCCAAGTAATCTCAGCACCTATCACCTCTAGTCTCTAACGCACATTATTCCATCAGTCTTCGGCTTCCTCTGACAGCATATGAGTACCAAACTGCACCTTTTGAGCTTTAGTTCAAGCCATCACTAAAAAAGTCTTCTCAATCCCTCTGAGTCATGCTTTTGCACCCTTTAGATCACATATGTTGATCAGTGCATTTTGATGCACGTTCTTCCATGTTTGTACTTAAGCATTTCTTCGATTTCCTTTGATTATTTTTATGTTTTAATGTGTTTTCATAATTTATGTTATTTTTGCACTTATTTAATTTTCGTATTTAATTTTCAGCATTAGCAGCTTTCGCGAGAAAAATCATATCTTGAGCTAGGAGTATCGGATTGAGACGTGCTACCAGTCGATGGAAAGATAAGAAAAAGATCTATAACTTTTGTTCAGAAGTCAAGAGCTGAATCAGACTGTAGCAGGGCCAGAAATTTCGTTGAAGCTGCTGCATTATTTTTATATTTTGTTTGGGTTAGTTGTATTGGGCCCGGATCGTACATTTGACCCGGTTGAGTTGTGAAACGGGTTTGGGTGTTTTTACCTAGGTTAGACAGCAAAAAACAGGGGGACATTTTTCTGTTCATGTACGATTTTTTGAGAGCTAGCAAGATGACTATGGAGAACTAATTCCTTTTGAATCAACCTGCTGTAATTCAGAATCCGCTTTGAGGTTTTTATTAATTCCAATTTGTTTCCTTTGAATTCTTCTTATAATTCCAATTATTTGCTTAATCTAATTGTTGCTATAGGATATAATCCATAAATTCGATTGATGAATGATGATTCCGAATCAATTTCGTGTTAACATAGCTTTTATTTTATCACGAACAATCAAGTTGCGTCTGCTTAATTCGCAATAGTTTTTAATCTGTTTGCTTAATTCGGAATTTGGGAATATTACTCACATAATTTCCTTTACGCTTGTTAATGGTAATTGTAATTGAATAGGAGCAGACCCGTTAGGGATTTGGAATTTTATAAGAATCAATGATAAGTCGGAAGATGATGCAGTAGGTTGGTTCATATCAGCTTATTCTATAATCACTTTTTTTAATCACTTTTCATAATCACTTATTCTAAATCGAATTGAAACCCCCATATTTTGTTTTCATATTTGGTTAATTTGTCAAGAGTCCTTGCGATACGATATTCGAGGTGTCGCTTTCCGTTTACTATATATTATTACTCGTTTTGACCCGTGTGCGACAGCAGATCAAATTGGCGTCGTTGCCGGGGAACTCTTGTAGATCTTAACCATTATTATAACTTTAGGTATTGTTTTAGCATTTTTTTCTCTAAACTTCTTGTGTCTTGGTCTTTTTGCGGTTTAGAAAAAAAAATCTGTTTTTAAACAAATTGTCTCAAATTATTCCGATTTTTTGTCGATTCATTAGGAAAAAATCAGTAAGCAAAAGCGAAAAAATCGAAATTCCCTATTTTTCTATTTTTTATGATTTTTTTTCTGTTTTGATAGTTTTAGAAAATTCCGAAAAAATTCTCAAAATTTTTAATTGACGTCATTAGATTAATTCCGGTGTTAGTTTATTTTTCTAAATTTATTTTAATCGTTTTCCTTCATTGTGTTTGTTTTTGACTATGGCTAACCAAAGAACTTTAAGGCAGTTAGGTGTCCCTGATGTGAATTATAATGGCATGTGTATTGAATATCATGAAGCTGACACTCCTTTTGAACTAAAATCTGGTTTGATACACTTGTTGCCAAAGTTTAATGGTCTTGCAGGTGAGAATCCACATAAACATCTCAAAGAATTCCAGGTTGTGTGCTCTACACCGTTGAGGCCTGAAGGAATAACTAAAGACCACATCAACCTTCGAGCTTTTCCTTTTACATTGCAGGGTGCAGCAAAGGATTGAATTTATTATCTCGAGCCAAACTCAATTGCAAGTTGGACAACCCTGAAAAAAGTGTTCTTGGAAAGATATTTTCCTGCCTCCAGAGCTGCCTCAATAAGAAAAGAGATTTGTGGTATTAGACAAGGCAATGAGTCGCTGACCGAGTATTGGGAGAGATTCAAGCACTTGGTATCTAGTTGCCCTCAACACCAGATCACTGAGCAACTCCTCATCCAATACTTTTATGAGAGGTTGTTACCGATGGACAAGAACATTCTTGATGCTGCTAGTGGTGGAGCATTAGTCGATAAAACTCCAGCTGTTGCCAAAGCCCTTATTGAAAATATGTCTCTTAATTCTCAACAGTTCACCACTAGAGACAATTCTGTGCAAAGCAAAGGCGTGAGTCAAATTCAAGTTTCTTCCAACAAAGCCTTAGAGACCAGAATTGACGAACTCACTGCCTTAGTCAAACAGCTAGCAGTAGCAAAACCTCAAACATCAACTTTGTGTGGCATTTGTACTTTTCCTGAGCACCCGATCGTTACTTGTCCTATTCTGAAAGACGAGTCCATTACTGAGCTGCCACAAGCTTATGCAGCCAACCTTTACAATCAAAACAGGTACAACAACACTCCTGACCTGTCCACCAACAAATACCATCCCAATTGGAGGAACCATCCCAACCTTCGATATGGAAATCCGCAAACCAGCCAACAACAGAACTCACCTCAAGTGGCTGCCCCTGCACCTTCCGGACCATCCTTGGAGGATCTTGTTAAGCAAATGGCCGTGAACAACCTCCAGTTCCAACAAAGGACCGATGCTAGCATTCAGACCTTGAACACACAGATAGGACAGCTTGCTACTCAAATAAATAACATGCAAGCTTAAGGTTCGAACCAACTTCCAGCCCAGACAGTTGTCAATCCGAATGGTCCTAATGCTAATGTGAGCGCAATTTCTTTGAGATCCGGAAAAGTTACAGAACCAGCCCCTGAAAAAAATAAAAAAAATCATTGAGGTAACTTCTGAACTTTCTCCTTCTGAGTCTCATCCAGCTGAACTTTCTTCTCCTTCTTCTGTTGTGGTCGAAACTGAAAAAATTAAAGAAAAGGAGTATGGGCCACCAGACCCCTTCCCACATAGAATTCTGAAAAATAAAAGAATTGAGGAGGGAGACAAGGAAAGAGAGATACTGGATGTTTTCCGAAAGGTTGCGGTAAACATTCCACTACTTGATGTTATTAAGTAGGTTCCAAAGTATGCAAAATTTCTAAAAGACTTGTGCACAAGTAAGAAAAGGTTGAAGGGCAATGAGAGAGTAAATTTGGGACGAAACATTTCAGCCCTTATCCAGCCTAAACATTCACCTGAAAAAGCTACTGTTTCATCCCTCAATCAGGCCATACCCTAAAAGTGCAAGGATCCGGGAACTTTTTATATTCCATGTACCATTGGAGATAGTAAATTCGACAATTGCATGCTTAATTTGGGAGCAGGCATTAATGTTATGCCTACTTCTGTTTATAATAACCTTGATCTTGGTCATTTACAGCATACATGTTTAATCATTCAACTAGCGAACAGAAGTAATGTTCGCCCCATTGGAGTATTAGAAGATGTGCTTGTTCAAGTTAATGACTTGATTTTTCCTGCAGATTTCTACATTCTGGACATGAATGGAGAAACAAATTCAAGCAGATCACCCATCATTTTAGGCAGACCGTTCATGAAAACGACGAAAACAAAAATTGATGTCGATGATGGAACCATGTCCATGGAATTTGGTGACATTGTCGAAAAATTTAACATTTTCGATGCCATGAAACATCCCTTGGAGGAGAATTATATTTTTCATATTGAATTGATCTCTGAGTTGGTTGATGACACCTTTTCTGAATTATTTTCACTTGATTTTCCATCTCTATCTGAGTTTGATGATGTTTATTCATGTGATGATTGTACTAACGCTAACCTTTGTGTTGTTTGTGCTGAGATTGATGCTGCCTTGCAGGGTGATAGTATAAACGAAGTTGTTTATTTGGATGAAGCTCTTGACATTCCGGCTGCCCCAAACATACCATGCATTGAACAACCACATTCTTTAGAGCCTAAACCACTTCCCGAGGATTCATATTATTCATCAAAGCTTCAACTTAATCAGAAATATAATAAGGGAATTGGATGGACCTTGGCTGACACTCGTGATATTAGCTCATCCATATGTATGCATAGGATCTCACTTAAAGATGAAACAAAAGTAGTGAGGCATCCCCATAATCCTTTAATTCTTGATGTTGTAAAAAAGGAGATCACTTTCACGTGTCCATTCAACACTTTTACTTATCGAAGATACTTCTTTGATCCTGGAATACAAGACAAATGCATTAATCAAAATTTCAAGGTCAATGGACACTCCCCAAAGCTACTCCATGAGAACCCGACTTTGGAAGAAGAGACTGTAGAAGAGATCTCTTTGGGAAAGGCTGCTTATGCAATCACTTATCCGCCTTGACTCCTCAGGTGTGTTCTTTCCTTTCTCTCACTCTTATTTTATATTTATGCTCTTTCATTGAGGACAATGTATGTTTTAAGTGTGGGGGAGGGAACCATTTATTTGTTTGTTTTCTTTGTTTTATTTTTCTCTGTTTTTGGTTCAAATTTAAAATTAAAAAAAATGCATCTTCTTGAAAGTTATAGGCTATAGGTCACTTTGAGTCGAGTTTGCGGAGACTTGGGAAAAATTCACAAGATCGGTATTGTTTTAACACCGTAAGTCTCCTGCATATGGAAATTGAGTTGAATTTTTATTATGTTTTAGCCTTACATTCTCATCCTCTGACAACTCTTGAGTAGTTTATTTCAGCAGTCAACACCATCTCACACACACTTTACGCAGGGAAGCCGATGAATATAAGTGAGTGTTCCGAAAAAGAAAAAGAGAAAAAAATAAAGGAATGCACCTTCTAAGTTTGGTGACCCTCACCGGGTCACTTAACCCAACGGTTGTGGAACATTCAAAAAAAAGTTGGAAATAAGACTCTTTTGTAGTTGGTTCAGCGGTTTCTGGTGCTGAACTTGGTAGGGCGGATTACGGTTCGATCCCCCGCAACTACAATTGAGTAAGCAAAGGGTTATGCCACTTAAGTACCAGAACCCCGTGCAGAAAAGGATCAGAGTCACTAACCGGTCGCCTTGCTATGAGTGTATGGAGATAACGGGCTTAATGTGATTGCGTCTGAATGAAAAAGAGCCAAAGAAGGATGAGTAAGTTAGGCTTTAATATAATAACATGATTCGAGTTGATTTGTGTATTCAGGAGGTTTATGTCTGCATAACTGTGGATTAGTGTTCTTACAATGTCCTTAGTGTGCAAGATTAGTACCTATCAAAGCAAACTTAACCGAAGATGACTTGTAACCTAGAATGAGTAATCGTTGATGCGTCTGTGTTTTGTTTTGTTTTTCATTTTACTCGGAGTGCAAAAGTTCAAGTGTGGGGGAATTTGATCAGTGCATTTTGATGCACGTTCTTCCATGTTTGTACTTAAGCATTTCTTCGGTTTGCTTTGACTATTTTTATGTTTTAATGCGTTTTCATAATTTATGTTATTTTTGCACTTATTTAATTCTCGTATTTAATTTTCAGCATTAACAGCTTTCGCGAGAAAAATCATATCTTGAGCTAGGAGTATCGGATTGAGACGTGCTACCAGTCGATGGAAAGCTAAGAAAAAGATCTACAACTTTTGTTCAGAAGTAGAGAGCTGAATCAGACTGTAGCAGGGCTAGAAATTTCGTTGAAACTGCTGCATTATTTTTATATTTTGTTTGGGTTAGCTGTATTGGGCCCGGATCATACATTTGACCCGGTTGAGTTGTGAAACGGGTTTGGATGTTTTTACCTAGGTTAGGCAGCCAAAAATAGGGGGACGCTTTTCTGTTCATGTACGATTTTTTGAGAGCTAGCAAGATGACTATGGAGAACTAATCCCTTTTGAATCAAACTGCTGTAATTCAGAATCCGCTTTGAGGTTTTTATTAATTCCAATTTGTTTCCTTTGAATTCTTCTTATAATTCCAATTATTTGCTTAATCTAATTGTTGCTATAGGATAGAATCCTTAAATTCGATTGATGAATGATGATCTCGAATCAATTTCGTGTTAACATAGCATTTATTTTATCACGAACGATCAAGTTGCGCCTGCTTAATTCGCAATAGTTTTTAATCCGTTTGCTTAATTTGGAATTTGGAAATATTACTCGCATAATTTCCTCTACGCTTGTTAATGGTAATTGTAATCGAATAGGAGCAGACCCGTTAGGGATTTGGAATTTTATAACAATCAATGATAAGTCGGAGATGATGCAGTAGGTTGGTTCATATCAGCTTATTCTATAATCACTTTTTTTTAATCACTTATTCTAAATCGAATTGAAACCCCCATATTATGTTTTCATACTTGGTTAATTTTTCAAGAGTCCTTGCGATACGATACTCGAGGTGTCGCTTTCCGTTTACTATATATTATTACTCGTTTTGACTCGTGTGCGACAGCGGATCATATGCCCTTGAAGGTCGGCAAATTGTTTCTCTGAAACTTCCCCAATCCACAAAACCCATTGCCTACCTGATTCTGCTAACCCTGCAACGTCTGACCGTCGTCTCTAAAGCATCAACAATCACTCAGTTGTTTCTTCCACCAACCATATCTTTTTACACCAGCAAACAAACATTAGAAGAAACAATGCATCATCAATGTTCATACACATGTCACATACTAGGGAACAAACAACATTACAAAAACCTATGCGGAAGAACCAACTTGCTCTGATACCATTAATGTAACACCATAAACCCCTAAACTTATATAAAAGAGTTACTCAATAATTTAAGGTGTCACCTCGACAACCAAAAAATAAACTTTCAAAACATTTATCAACATGCAACAAAATTAACATACTAAAAACTTCAAATTAAACCTCACTAATAAAGTATTAAATATTAAACTACATAAATCAATATTAACTCAAAATATAACAAACGGCCTGTTCCCGATGTTACAAGATCAAAGCACTAAAACCACAAAATTGCGATAAAATGCTAAATAAACAAAGGTAAGCTCCAAGAAGCTATCTTCCACTCACAACAACAAAACTCTACTCCGGATTATTTGCAAGATGTCCATGGTGGACAACATAAATAAAATGGAGTGAGAATAAACTTCAATATAAAACGGTGTAAAGAATGCAAGGTAGATAAACACACGACATATCATACATTCAATACACAATCAACATCACCATAACCCCACATCCATTCCACAATAATATACACATATATGGAATGCAACTCACCATACAGCATGACATTATGCATGTCCTACCAACTCAACATTTTGTTCTCTCGGGAACCGAGTCCCCCTTCTGAACCCATGATCCCCCATTATAAGCTCTAAGCTCGCCTTTTGAGCTTAGGATAAGTCACTAGTCCCCCTTCTGAACTAGCGAACATACCTCTTTCAACGATACAACGCAATGATGCATGTCAATACAAAATCAATACAACAACAATAATAATGCTTTCGGTCCCCTTTTTAACCATAATCAACATGCATTGACACACAAGAGTAATTCCCCCTTCTGAGTTACTATTCAATCATCATAAAAATAATGCACACAGACATACAATGGGTCCCCCTTCTGAATTATTTACCATCATGTCAACAATACATAATTAATCACCATAAAATCACGCAATCAATCATAACACTTCACGTAATTCCAACAGTACATAACAACATTCATTAATAACCAAAATAACACATTATCACGCAAATCATCTCAAAATGACGCCATTCTGCATTGTCATCCTCGCTAAGCGAACACAGTAGTTCACTAAGCAAGCTCTCGCTGAGCGACATGTCGCTCCCTAAGCGAGACTTATAGAAAACTAGAGCCCTCAATCTGACATGCTTGTTAATCAAACATAGTAGCTCGCTAAGCGAGATCGCTCAGACCTGCAAAAATTAGAAATGTGAGTCCATCAAAGCTCTGATTTTATACCCAAAACACTCAAATGGACAAAAAACGAATCATATACAACTTATAACATATAGACATGTTAATTTCACATAGAGTCACAATTAATTTCACCAATTTTTCATGAATTAAAATCACACTCTTAAAAATTCAAACACGTCAATTAACAACAACAATTTGCATATTTGACATGCTTTCATCATGCATCAGTTTAACATAATACAATGCATGGGTTTTACACACTAACATCCATTAAAACAAATTATACATATTTTCATAATCAATAATTTATACACAACCAACAATGGTAAAATATGAGAAAACCTAGAGGATTAAAGAGTCATCACTACTTTTCATCAATCACACTAATGTAGAAGCAGTTCCCCCTTACCTCGGATTTTTAAGAGAAAAGTTTAGTATTTGATTAAGGTTGGTGGTTAAAGTTCTTCCCTCTCCAAGTCCTAGCCTCCTTTTTTCTCTAAAGTTTTAACTTTACGTATTATTCCTTTGAAATCTCCACTAACTTATATTTATCTCTAAAACCTAATTTAATCTTTTACTAATTACACATTGACCCAACTTTTCTTATAACTCTCACCACTTCCCTTATTTCCTCTTAATTCCTATTTTTCACCCCCTCTATTTCTATTTTATTTTAAGTAATTAAAATCAATTATCAATTCTAATTATTTCTAATTATTTTAGTCATTATACCAACCCACCAATACTCTCATTACACCCCACCATATACCACATACACATACAACTCATAATATATTTAGTTAAAAGCACATCACATATTAAATAATTAAATAAAAACATGAATAATTTGATTAAATAAATTAATCAAATTTCGAGGTGTTACATATATTCATGTTTAAGTATTTCACCATACATAGTCCAAGCCAAAATGAACAGGTTCTTAAACTCTTATTGTTTTTATTTTGTTTAATTAATCTTGTCATAATCCAAGCCAAAATGAACAAGTTCTTAAACCATATTGTCAACGTCCATCTAAATCACTTGGAATGCCTACTTTGGCAATGAACCTTACATCACAAAGTGACGGTCATTGGAGAGGTACACCACACTACAATGAGAACATAAATGATAATTCTCCAAACACACAAGTGTAAGTTTCATAAGACAACATGAATCTTGCAACTTAACTGATTTATTTTAATTATATCTTGAGTAGCTAACATTTATGTCATCCAATGGTTTTTCCTTTATAGGAATCCTGACTTTTATAAACCACACATTATCCACCAAACAACGCCAACTACACAAACGCCTATCAATCATGTAACCATATAACTAGAACATGGTTTGGCATTCATGACAACTTCACGTCCTATTTTTACCCTTATTGAAAATTTGGATTTTAATAATGAAGATGAAGATGATTCAGAATATGATCCTTTTGCAGGTTTATCTATGCTATCTATATCTTATATGTTAAAAACAACATGTTACTACTTTTTAAAACATGCTTACTATAAAACACATATCTAACTGTTTCTTTTTGTTGCCTGCATTTTCTAATTTTGCGCAATATGGTACTACAGTTTGAAATATGCTTACTTTAAAACACATATCTAATTGTGGGTCTGTTATATCTATATTTTTAATTTTGGACCAATGTGTTACTACATTTTAAAACTCGCTTACTATAAAACAAATATGTAGTTGTTCAATCAGAAGATGATAGTAGTTTTGAAGATGACAATAATGTCTCGCCTATTCCCATGCCTAAACCATCAAAGGGTATTGATGTATATATTATTTAACGATTATAATTATACATCCTAACATTTATCACAACTAACTTATTCTCTTGCATTTTATTCATAGAGTATTACGATATTGGCGATCCACTAATAGAATGTCGATACTGTCAAGCATTGATGTGGTATCAAAAGAGGATGGAAAAACACAAGCATTCGCCTAGTCACAAGTATTATTTGTGTTGTGGTAATGAAAAAGTTAAACTACCATTTTTAAAATCACCATATGAAATTTTATCAACTCTATTGTTTGATCACAATTCACTAATTAGCAAAAAAATTCAACAACGAATCAGAGTTTACAACATGATGTTTGTCTTCACATCTCTTGGAGCCAAGTTTGGTAACAAGTACAACAATGGTTATGGACCTCACACAATATGCATTTAAGGTCAATATTATCGTCAAATTGGTAGTTTGTTTCCACCAGAA
Source organism: Lathyrus oleraceus (assembly GCF_024323335.1). Taxonomy (NCBI): domain Eukaryota; kingdom Viridiplantae; phylum Streptophyta; class Magnoliopsida; order Fabales; family Fabaceae; genus Lathyrus; species Lathyrus oleraceus. Next base: position 613,377,978 of record NC_066583.1, read on the forward strand.
GGCCAGCCACCAAAATTTGTACAACTATACATCTATGACATTGAAAATGAAGTATAAAATAGAATTAATGGCCTTAAGTAACTAACTCTATGTTCCATCATTTATTTCATATTAGTAATACATTTATTTAATACCGTAATGTCTATTTCTTTTTATGGACATGAACACAAAAATATTGAGCCATCTATTGTTCACAAGTTGTCAACAATGTTGTATGAACATAACACACGCAAGAAGATTTCAAATGGAAAAAGAACAAATGAATAATGGCAATGTCCATAATTCAAAGATGAGACTCATCTCTAATAGAACCATTGATGTCGAGATATACAATCAACTAAGTATTTCAGAAGTTGCAGCTTTAATTGTTGGTGATGTTGACACAACTGAGAAAAGGGACATTATTATGGAAACAAGAGGTGGACAACTTCAAATAATATATGAGTTTCATGCAAGTTATATTGCCTACTAATATCCTTTGATATTTCACTATGGTGAAGATGGTTATAGAACTAATGTATCCCACATGGATTTGGAAATATTTGATGACAAAAAGCATAATAGACTTACAGTTAGAGAATGACTTACATTTCAGATTCAAAGCAGATCAAAAGTGGCAAAAAATTATTATCACCTAGGAGATTTTTTCAACAATTCTTGGTTGATGGTTACACGATGTTGGAGTCTGAAAGATTGACATGGTTAGTAAGAACCAAGCAAAGGTAAGAGTGTAGAAATACAAAAATCTAAATGAAGAAGGTGATCAAAGTCAATTACTAGGTTCTAGCACAAGAAAATGAGTGATTTTTCCATTATCGTATGTTGGAATTTGAAGGTTCATGTATCAACTTTATTATGATGGAAATGACAATTTATAGTAAGGTCGGTTTTCCATATTTATTCATCGTTTTTACACGCAATCCAAATTGGCCCGAGATACAAAGAGTCCTTGGACCTCTTCACTTGAAACATCAAGATAGACCATATATCATTTCTAGAATCTTCAAACTGAAGTTTGATCAACTACTATCAGATTTAACCAAGAAGGGTGTTTTAGGGAAAGATCTTGCATGTAAGTTACCAAAATTCTCTATTTAGTTTTTATTTCATCTTTCATATGTATTCTTATACAATATATCATATTTATCTTTTGTAGATATGTACATTATTAAGTTCTAAAAGAGAGGATTTCCACATGTATACATCCTCATTTTCTTGTTCCATCTAAAAAATACCCCACTCTTGAAGATATAGAGAAAGTCATCAGTGCTGAAATACCAAATCCTTCGAAGGAGCCAAAGTTGTATAATTTCGTTAAGACTCATATGGTACATGGTCCTTGTGGTTTGGCTAACAAAAGTTCACCGTGCACGAAGAAAGGAAAATGTTCAAAGTATTATCCCAAAATGTATCAGAGTTCTACTATAGTTGATTAAGATGGCTACCATATCTATAGAAGAAAGGATAATGGCCACACAATTGAGAAAAATGGAATAATGCTTTAGAACGGTCATGTAGTTCCTCATAACCCTAGATTATTTTTGAAGTATGAAATACACATCAACATGGAATGGTGCAATTAAAATACTTCAATTAAATACTTATTCAAGTATATTAACAAAGGTTATGATATAATTTCAGTTGTTCTTGAACCTTTTAAGACAACCAAAAGAGGTGACGAGAACAACATTGGTGAAATCAAACAATATCTAGATTGTAGCTATATTTCTCTAAGTGAAGTATGCTAGAGGATATTCTCATATTCAATACATGGAAGAAAACCTATTGTGAAGAGGTTGTTCTTTCACATGGAAGGAGACAATTATGTTTACTATAAAGATTATGAGCAAATTGGAAATGTTATGATTAGGCCAAGTGTTATATAATCCATATTTACAGATTGGTTTGAGGCTAATAAAGAATTTGAAGAGGTAAAGTTACTAACTTGTGGACAATTTATTTCAAATTTTGTTTATATTAAGAAAAGCAGGTCTTGGAAGCCACGAAAGATAGGATACACATTGGTTGACTTATTTGGGTTCCATAAAGTACACGAGAGTTATGTTATTTGCGTATGATGTTAACCATAAAGAAAGGTCCCATAAGTTACAATGACATTAAAATGGTTGACGGTCTCCAATACGAAACCTTTCGAGATGCATGTTTTGCCATGGGATTTCTCCAAGATGGTCGTGAGTTTATTGAAGTAATAAAAGAGGCACATTCGAGGTTCTGATCTTTTTATGAGAAAGTTGTTTATCATAATATTGTTATCTACATCAATCAATAGGCCTGGGCATGTTTGGTGTAATACTTGTCATTACTTATCGGATGGTATTTTATATGAGCAACGTTGTTTGGCTAAAAATCCAGCTATTTTATATTATATACTATATTTCCTATTCATATTAAGAAGTCTATTCACCTTTTATTTATGTAGGACTACTACTCACCAATGAAGAAATACAACAACTCACACTAATGGAAATAAAGTCATTGTTACAGAATAATATAAGGAGTTTGAAGGATTTCAAGCCAATGTCATATCCAAAGGATTGTATCTTAAATGGCCTTGGAAATAAATTATGATGAAAGACAATATGACCCCGTTACTCAAAATATTCTACATCAAAAAAAAATCGACTCTCTCGCAAGTGAATAATCCTATTCTACTTTATACCTTGGAAACTATTGACTATTATTTAACTTACTTAACTCAAATATTATCCGTTCATTTTTCTCTCTTTAGATGAACAAAGAAATATGTATTCTGAAATCATGCAAGTTGTTGAATCTTAACAAGGAGGTGTTTTTTTTCCTATATGGCCATGGTGGAACATGTATAATATTAATCAAATTTTATCTACACATTTAGATTTAGGCATATTGAGACATTTTCTATTTGTCTGTTATAACATTTATCTTTTATTATAGGTTGCTTTAGACATATTTTTTGTTTTATTTGTCTGTATCACGTGAATTTATGTCTTCAAGTGTTGTGTTGAAATTGTTCAAATATTATAAATGTGTTCCATTTGTTTTTTCCTAAACCATTCGTGAAAATTGTAAGCTAGTCTAAAAATAGTATATTCTAAAATTGAATAATGAGAAAATTTCACTCAAATAACCAAGTTTTTCAAAATAATTCCCCAAATAACCCACTTTTCAGACTAATTTCCAAACTACCCCACTTTAAAAAAAACGTTAACACGTAGGTGCCAGATGAATTGGCGCCTAACCTTAATTTTAAAGAGGAGGCGTCAATTGAATTGGCTATAACACATGGTGCCGTCAATCCAATTAGCGCCTATGTGTAGAAAATGAGAGAAGATGCCAATTGGTCTGGCTCCTCCGTGTATTGTGTAATTTTTTTTGTATAAATAGAGGTGTTATGTGATTCATTTTTCCATATCTATTTTTATTATATTGCAAACATGGTTCATCTTCGTCACCGTTATGGAAAATTGATTTATTCGAGAGACAAGCCTCCGACGGAGATGCTCTTTTGGAACACTTGTCATTTCGAGCAACTAAAGAGGGAGTTAGTTCGTTGGTTAGACAGAAACATACCCGAAGGTGAAAAAATTAAAAGTATTGAGAAACTCTATGCCGTACGTGGATGGGTGCGAGTAAAAAATGATAAGGATGCTAGGGAGGTGATGCTTGGACCAAATAATATCAGTTTGATTGTTGTAATCAGTTAGAAATGTTGTTTTTAAATGTTTTGGTTAAGTATTTTTATCTATTTTAATATCTGTTATTTGTGTTGTTTATTCAGACATGTTCGATTTTAAGTGTGTTTAAGTTGGAGTGTTGTTTATTGTTAACCTTGTTGTAAAAAAGTTATTAATATATCAAAATCAAAGGTTACAAAAATTGAAAGGAGGTAATAAATTATGATGCAGAGGTTGCTCCGAGATTGGGACATTTTTTCTTATTATGTTCGGGTTGATGATATATACTACATAATCTTATCATTTTATCAGTCGTATCCATTTCTGTTCTAATACGCTTTATGCTTGGCCGTCCTTTTTTCTTTCTTCACATCTCATTGTTGTGTCATACTATGTCCCCTTGATATGGAGGCAAATATTCCTCCATTTCTAGCACTGAGAAGCTTTCATTATAGACATTCATGACGTAATGGCCTTATAAACATCAGATAGATGGTTGTAAGTGTCCTGACGAGTATGTGCGCATGCCACAATAACATGAGAGCAAGGAATATGGAAGGCCTAAAACTTACCACAGTCACACCTTATGTTTAGTCTGACAACATATGATGAATTTAGCCTCCTCTCATTGTGGTCCATTATTTCCTGTACACTGAAATTTTGCCTATGACAGGCAAAGATTGTAACCGCGTGTATGCTAGCTTTAATAGTTTCCTCTTTCATCACTTTTATACATCATTCACTGAATAATCGACCTGACATTAACACTGCACTCCATGTTTCGCCTCTGGTTGTGAAGGTCGATGCCAACCTAAAATAGGTTATTCTGATCAATGCGATTATTGGTAGATTTCTAATGCCTTGAAAACATAGTTCATGCATTCCACAAGGTTTGTTATCATGTGGCCCCATCGACATCCTCTGTCAAATGCCCTTGTCCATCTTTCTAATGGTATCTTATCCACCTACCTTCCTGCATCTGCATTTGACAATCTAGTTTCGTCCAGGTAATATTAAAATGGCGGTTGAGTTAGAGTATACCCTGCATTCACCACTTTTGTGTGAAGGTTCTTGTGTTTGATTGCATGCATAAAGTTTTTTGCGATGTGTCTAATGCAATAGAAATGGGTAGAAGGAAGATTATGCCATTTGTTATCATGGTTATTGTAAGCACTCTCAATAGCAGCATGTCTATCTGAAATCAAATAGAGATTGGCTTGTGGAGCGACATGTGTTCTGAGATGAATAAGGAAGAAACCAGAACCACCAGCGATTTCACCTTTAACCAGAGAAAAGGCAGTAGGAAAGACATTATTATTGTCGTCTTATGCAACAACCATAAGCAAAGTGCCCTTGTATTTTTCGTATAACCATGTTCCATCAATTTGAATAATAAGTTTGCACAATGCAAAACCTTTGATGCATGGTTGAAACGCCTAAAAGTGGCGGTGAAAAATTCTATTTTCAGTAACATAAGTTCCGCCTGGCATAAATGCTGGCAATGTCTCCATAATTGCAACAATCCTCGATACGTATGTTTCAAGTGCCCATAAAAGCCATGACAATTTTTTGTATGAGTCCTCCCAGTTGCCAAATACATGTTCAACAACCTTTGTCCTTGCAATCCATACTTTCTTGTAAGAGGGAGTAAATTATATCATGTGACAATATGATATATTATTATACTCACATTCACTAATGGGTCTTTGTTAACAAGAGGCAAAATGTCTTGACATATCAATTCAACGCTTAATTTTCGGTGATCCTGTACAACATTAGTTGCAATGCAACTGTGCAGTGGGTCTATAAAAGCTATCTCCCAAGAATCACTTATTTTCCTATGAGACACAGCCAACCGAAACTTACAAAGGATGTTACGACATTCGATGACATACCTTCTCGAATTAGTGTGTTTCATGGTGAAATCAACAGAGTTATCCATATGAATTTTTTTGATGGCTCACACACATTCATCTTTATTGCGGAACGTGTCTCTTACTTTTAACTCACCCTCTGATCGTGGATACGGGTTATAAAAAACATTGTCGGATGTGTCATTGTCATGCAAGTCCATGTTTGTCATATGTTGAGGTGGACAATATACATGACTTGGAGGTAATGGCGCTTGATGATCTTCATCTTCAATGTTGTTGTTCAACATGTGATCGACCTGTGTCTCGGTTTCTTCTTCTTCTTCATTGTCAACGACATCTACGAAAAATTAATGTTCAGTGGAACTTTAATCGTTGGCAAAGCTTAGCTAGATTTAAGTGTCAAAAGTGGAAGCACTGATAGGACCATGTCTTAATTGATGTCGTGATGCCAACCGAAAAAAACCCAACTCGTGATTATATGGCTTGGTACATATCGATTGGATTTGAGTTTCTTGTCGATGATATGTACCTATATGACTCAGGCTAGGTAACTTACACACAAGAAGGTTCAACAACTAACCCCTAAAAACTTTTCTAGACTGGTTACTCACAACCCCCTACCCATCAATTTTTTTGGTCCACAAATAAACAAACCTACGACCTTAACATGCCAAACACCCAAACACAATACCAAGAGAATACCCCGTACCACTACCAACAAGAAGATCATCATCAAGACACCCAACATCTCTATGCATCCAACACATCACCCTATCATAGCCGCCTTAGCCAAAATACTCAGCGATCATTTAACACAAACCGTCTCTCCTCCTACTATAGCCAAAAATCCCAAACATCACAAAACCAAAACATGCAACAACCATATGGCTACCAAACAACACAATGATCATTTAAACCTTTCCTCGATGTATCATTCACACCAATGTCGCTCTTCAATTGTCCTAGTCGCACTCCAATAACTCAAACACAACCCAACTACTCTGGCATGGGTCACGAATTCAACTATGACGGTAGCGCTTCATTGCATACACATGACTACACGGATTTGTCTGAATATCTTAGGCAGTCTCCTGCAGGTGGTGGTGATGTTCATGGGTCTTCAAATCATCAAACACCTGGGGTGAATCATCAATGTGGGTTAGGGCCACATATTCGGGTAGCTAGGGAATGTGGCACCAGAGGTCAGTTAGGTCATCCCGATCAACGACATTAGTCTTTTTGGTATTCGTATGTAAACACATATTAATATTAATAACAATTGGTCAAATTTCGACTTTTATCTAAAATGTACATTGTTTTTATAAAAAAATTACATAACACACATAAGTGTCATACCAATTGGCACCTCCTCTTAAACCTAACACACAGACGCCAATTGGATTGACAATACTAGGTGCATAAATCAATCCAATTGACGCTATCTCTTTAACTTAGAGAGTAGGCGCCAATTCATCTAGCACCACCTCTTCAAAGTATGGTAGTTTGAGAATTAATCTAAAAAATGGATTATTTTGTAATTTTTTTAAAAATTGAAATATTTGAATAATAAATATTGCTTTCTAATATTCAACTGTGACTAATAAGTAATATTTCTTACACTTAAAATATGTTAATCAAGTAACATGAGACTTAGTATTACATTACTTAAATTTTGCTTATGAAAGATAGTTTATACTCCCCCTTGATATCAATAAAACTTACTATATATATTAACATTTAAATTTCTCTCTCTTTTTTTCTCTTTCTCTCTCTCTCTCTCTCTATATATATATATATATATATATATATATATAGATAGATAGATAGATAGATATAGATATAGATATAGATATATCCATTTGTTAAAAAAAATTATTTTAAAATTTTAATCCTTTCATGAATAAATAAACTACTATACTTTTAAATCTATATTACTTGATATCAAGAACAAGTGTAATGATTTTTTATCTATTTGACAGATAAAATATTTATGTGGAGCATTCTTTCTGTTGCACTTCGTTCTAAAAGATAAATTGTTTTAAATGTTGCATCAAGTGGAATTGTCAGTTTATTGTTATCATGAGGGAGAACTGCTCATTCAATAATTAAGATTTCAGTTTCAACTATTGAAACTTCCATTTACAAAATTGACAAGGAAGATGAACTTGGTCAACTTTTGAAATTAACTAATCTAATCATCTGGATAAAGTTCCAATGGTCAATAAGTTTTGCTTTGAAGCTCTTGACAAAAGTTTGAAAGATATTATGAGTTGAACAAACAATGGTTCAAAGAAGACTTTTGGAGGAAAATTCATTGTATTTGGTGGTGATTTTAGATAAATTCTACCTAGTATACTAAGAGGTAATAAGTATGATATTATTCATGCTACAATCAATACTTCATATATTTGAGATCATTACAAAGTCTTGAATCTTACAAAGAATATGCGACTATAAAGTGGTACATTTATTTCATCAAAGGGAGAAGTCAACTTTTTTCCTAAATGAATACTTCAAATCGGTGATGGAAAAACATCTGAACCAAATGATGGATATGCTGAAATTGCAATTCTTAAAGAATTCCTAAACTCTAACTTCAATGAACCAATTGAAGTCATTGTTACATGTATATATCCCGACTTGATTAACAACTACAAAGATTATAATTATCTTCAAAGTATAGCAATATTGACTTCCACAATTGATGTGGTAAATCAAATTAATGATCATGCCACAAACCTTATATCATATAGTTTTTAATTTTAAATGGTTATTTAATAACCCTTATTCTCAACACAAAACTTCTTTAATTCATTATCCTTTTTCCCTTACTAATTTTTTATCAATTATTTTGAAATGTTATAGTTTTAACTATATTATAGGAGATGAAAAGGAATATCTAAGTTCTAAGTTCTAACTCAATTCACAAATCTGAGGCAAACACTATTGATGTTTTTAAACATTTAACTCCTAAATTCTTGAGATGTTTGAAATTTGTTGACTTGTCAAATCATTCAATCAAGTTGAAATATGCATAACTATTATGTTATTGTGAAATTTGGATCAATGTGAGGGGTTATATAATAGTAGAAAGCTAACCGTTATAAGACTTGTTAATCATGTCATTGAAGCAAAAATCATTTCAGGCTAGTTAAGCTTGTAAGAAGACAATTTCATATTATTGTCTCTTTTGCCATGACTATTAATAAGTCTCAAGGACAATCATTGAACTAAGTCGGTTTATACTTATCTATTGAGATATTTAGTCATGATCAATTATATAATGCATTTTTTAGAGTCAAAAACAAAGAAGGATTGGAAATCTTAATTCATAACAAATTAAAACAAAGTTTGGATACAACCACGAATGTTGTATTCAAAGAAGTTTTTCAAAACATCTAATAGATAAAAAAAATACAAATATCAAAATGATAGTTGTAAATGATTTTCTTAACGTTTTTTCTTATTTCATTTTATATTTCTAACTTACTTTCTTTTTTCTCGCAGATTCATATTTTATTCTAATTATATATCTCAAACTTGTTAGCTTTCAGATTTTCATTTGATGATTTATTATTACTTCTTATCATATTTTCTCTAAACTTATTAATATATACATAATATTTCAATTATTTATTTTAATTTATTTTATTCATCATATAAATTTGACCTTTAACCAGAGTAAAGGCAGTGGGAAAAACATTATTGTTGTCGTCTTGTGCAACAACCATAAGCAAAGTGCCCTTATATTTTCCGTATAACCATGTTCCATCAATTTGAATAATAGGTTTGCAGAATGCAAAATCTTTGATGCATGGTTGAAACGCCCAAAAGAGGCGGTGAAAAATTCTATTTCCAGCAACACAAGTTCCGCTTGGCGTAAATGCTGGCAATGTTTCCATAATTGCAACAGTTCCGGATACGTATGTTTCAAGTGCCCATAAAAACCGTGGCAATTCTTTGTATGAATCCTCTCAATTGCCAAATACCTGTTCAACAACCTTTGTCATTGCAATCCACACTATTTTGTAAGATGGAGTAAATTATATCGTGTGACAATATGAGATATTATTATACTCATATTCACTAATGGGTCTTTGTTAACAAGAGGCAAAATGTCTTGACATATCAATTCAACGCTTAATTTTCGGTGATCCTATACAACATTAGTTGCAATGCAACTGTGTAGCAGGTCTATAAAAGCTATCTCCCAAGAATCACTTCTCTTCCTATGAGACACAACCAACCGAAACTTGCAAAGAATGTTACGACATTCGATGACATACCTTCTCGAATCAGTGCGTTTCATGGTGAAATCAACAGAGTTATCCATATGAATTTTTTGATAACTCACACACATTCTTCTTTAGTGCGGAACATGTATCTCACTTTTAACTCACCCTATGACCGTGGATACAGGTTATAAAAAACATTGTCGGATGTGTCATTGTCATGCAAGTCCATGTTTGTCATATTTTGAGGCGGACAATATACATGACTTGGAGGTAATGACGCTTGATGATCTTCATCTTAAATGTTGTTGTTCAACATATGATCGACCTGTGTCTCGGTTTCTTCTTCTTCGTCGTCAACAACATCTACGAAAAGTTAACGTCCAGTGTAACTTTAACTGTTGGCAAATCTTCGCTAGATTTGAGTGTCGAAAATGGAAGCACCGATAAGACCATGTCTTAACTAATGTTGTGATGCCAACCGAAAAAAACCAACTCGTAATTATATGGCTTGATACATATCGATCAGATTTGAGTTCCTCGTCGATGATATGTACCTATACGATCCATGCCAAGTAAGTTACACACAAGAAGGTTCAACAACTAACCCCCTAACAACATTTCCAGATCGGTTACTCACAACCCCCTACTCATCAAAATTTTCGGTCCACAAACAAACAAACCTATGATCTTAACATGCCAAACACCCAAACACAATACCAAGAGCATACCCCGTACCACCACCAACAAGAAGATCATCATCAAGATACCCAACATCTCTATGCATCCAACACATCACCCTACCATAGCCGCCTTAGCCAAAATACTCAACAATCATTTAACACCAACCGTATCTCCTCCTACTATAGCAAAAAAGCCCAAACATCACAAAACCAAAACATGCAACAACCATATGGCTACCAAACAACACAATGATCATTTCAACCTTTCCTCGACGCATAATTCACACCAATGTCGCCCTTCAATTGTCCTGGTCGCCCTCCAATAACTCAAACACAACCCAACTACTCTGGCATGGGTCATAAACTCAACTATGACGGTGGAGCTTCATTGCATACACAGGACTACGCGGATTTGTCTGAATATCTTAGGCAATCTCCTACAGGTGGTGGTGATGTTCATGGTTCCTCAAATCCTCAAACATCCGGAGTGAATCATCAATGTGGGTTAGGGCCACATATTCGGGTAGCTAGGGAATGTGGTACCGGAGGTCAGTTAGGTCATCCCGGTCAATGACATTAGTCTTTTTGGTATTCGTATGTAAACGCATATTAATATTAATAACAATTGGTCATATTTCGACTTTTATCAAAAATGTACATTGTTTTTAAAGTTACACAACACACATAAATGTCATATCAATTGACACCTCCTCTTAAACCTAACACACATACGCCAATTGGATTGACAACATTAGGTGCATAAATCAATCCAATTGGTGCCATCTCTTTAACTTAGAGAGTATGCACCAATCCAATTGGCGCCATCTCTTTAACTTAGAGAGTATGTGCAAATTCATCTAGCATCATCTCTTCAAAGTGTGGTAGTTTGAGAATTAGTTTAAAAAATAGATTATTTTAGATTTTTTTAAAAGAATTGAAATATTTGAATAAAAATTCGAATAATAAATATTGCTTTCTAATATTCGAGTGTGACTAATAAGTAATATTTCTACACTTAAAATATGCTAATAAAGTAACATGAGACTTAGTATTACATTAGTTAAGTTTTGCTAATGAAAGATAGTTTATACTCCCCCTTGATATCAATAAAACTTAATATATATATATATATATATATATATATATATATATATATATATATATATATATATATATATATATATATATATATATATATATATATATTCATGAAAGGATTAAAATTTTAAAATAATTTTTTTAATATATATATATATTAAAAAAAATTATTTTAAAATTTTAATCCTTTCATGAATAAATAAAGTACTATATTTTTAAATCTATATTACTTGATATCAAGAACAAGTGTAATGATTCTTTATCTATTTGACAGATAAAATATTTATGTGAAGTATTCTTTCGGTTGCACTTCGTTCTAAAAGATAAATTGTTTTAAATGTTGCATCAAGTGGAATTGTTAGTTTATTGTTATCAAGAGGGAGAACTACTCATTCAATATTTAAGATTTCAGTTTTAACTATTGAAACTTTCATTTACGAAATTGACAAGGAAGATGAACTTGGTCAACTTTTGAAATTAACTAATCTAATCATCCGGATGAAGTTCTAATGGTCAATAAGTTTTGCTTTAAAGCTCTTGACAAAAGTTTGAAAGATATTATGAGTTGAACAAATAATGGTTCAAAGAAGATTTTTGGAGGAAGATTCATTGTATTTAGTGGTGATTTTAGACAAATTCTACCTAGTATACTAAGAGGTAATAAGTCTGATATTATTCATGCTACAATCAATGCTTCATATATTTGGGATCATTACAAAGTCTTGAATCTTACAAAGAATATGCGACTATAAAGTGGTACATCTATTTCATTAAAGGGAGAAGTCAACTTTTTTTCTGAATAAATACTTCAAATTGGTGATGGAAAAACATCTGAACCAAATGATGGATATACTGAAATTACAATTCTTAAAGAATTTCTAATATGTAACTTCAATGATCCAATTGAAGCCATTGTTACATGTATATATCCCGACTTGATTAACAACTACAAAGAGTATAATTATCTTCAAAGTATAGCAATATTGACTCCCACAATTGATGTGGTAAATCAAATTAATGATCATGTCACAAACCTTATATCATATACTTTTTAATTTTAAATGGTTATCTAATAACATTTATTGTCAACACAAAACTTCTTTAATTCATTATCCTTTTTCCCTTACTATTTTTTTATCAATTATTTTGAAACGTTATAGTTTTAACTACATTGCAGGAGATGAAAAGGAATATCTAAATTCTAAGTTCTAACCCAATTCACAAATCCGAGGTAAACAATATTGATGTTTTTGAACATTTAACTCCTGAATTCTTGAGATGTTTGAAATTTGTTGACTTGTCAAATCATTCAATCAAGTTGAAAATATGCATAACTATTATGTTGTTGCGAAATTTGGATCAATGTGAGGGGTTATGTAATAGTAGAAAACTAACCGTTACAAGACTTGTTAATCATGTCATTGAAGCAAAAATCATTTCAGGCTAGTCAAGCTTGTAAGAAGACAATTTCATATTATTGTTTCTTTTGCCATGACTATTAATAAGTCTCAAGGACAATCATTAAGATATTTATACTTATCTATTGAGATATTTAGTCATGATCAATTATATAATGCATTTTTTAGAGTAAAAAACAAAGAAGGATCGACAATCTTAATTCATAACAACTTAAAATAAAATTTGGATACAACCACAAATGTTGTATTCAAAGAAGTTTTTCAAAACATCTGATAGATAAAGAAAATACAAATATCAAAATGATAGTTCTATATGATTTTCTTAACATTTTTTCTTATTTCATTTTATATTTCTAACTTATTTTATTCTAATTGTATATCTCAAACTTGTTAGCTTTCAGATTTTCATTTGATGATTTATTATTACTTCTTATTATATTTTCTCTAAACTTATTAATATATACATAATCTTTCAATTATTTATTTTAATTTATTGTATTCATCACATTATACTTCGGACAATAATACTAGACAAAATTTTATCTACCCATACGGATGCACATGTATATTCATAATTTTTCCTTTATGGTAAATTATGAATGAAATATGAATCGTCTATCAGATCAATAAAAAAGTTAAACAAATAACTTTTAATATTTTGTTTAAACATTTTGAAATAAGTTTCTTCTAGAAAGAGAATGACAAGACACATGCATGAAATTCATTTTAGTTAATATTTTTCTCAAACTCTTTCTCACTCTAGGTTTTTACAATCTTTTTTGTAAGCACTCCTTAAGGATTAGATAAAGATTTATAGTTTATTTTGTAAAGTGATTTGATCCTCAATTCAATTTTTAAAATATACTAAGGGTGAGTATTGAAAGTGACATGAGTAGTATAGGGCTATACCATGTCATTAGAAACAAACAACAAGGACAATTACGTAAATAAATCAAACTAAAAAAGAAAGCTCTGTTTTGAGTAATCGATATGCGTGCAATACAATCTCTCTCTCTCTCTCTCTCTGACTTTATTCCCACTGTTTCAGCTCAGATCACTGTCTCATTTCTCAAATCATAACCTCTCTCTCCCTCTCTCTCTTTCTTCTCCCTCAAACCCGTTTCAAGTTTCTCAATCCCGTTTTTTTGATGTTCAATATGCTTAGGGTTTCATTCTTCAATCTTCATTGCCTTTTATAGTACTACATATCTCAAAACATCATTTTTCATTCACACCACCTTTTCAAACCTTCTTCCTCAAGCTCCACAGACTCTTCAGTTTAAAGGGTCGCTTCAAAGTTTGAATTTTTCTGACTATTTTTATGGCTTTTACATTGGGCTTTTGCCCAAATAAAAGAAAAACGCGTAAATTCAGTTGAGGAGCTTCGGAGTTTAGCTCAGTGGAAAAAAGATTAAGTTTTGGTAAGTGGGTTTTCGGTTTTTTTTCTTCTAGAGATATTATATAAGACTGCAAAAATTCCGTTTTTTTTGTGACAAAAAAAAACAGTTGGCGTAACTGGTTTTGTTAAAACCAGAAAAAGAAACGTGTTTGAAGGTTGTTAGAACAAGGATTTCGTGTTTCACTGTTTGGATTTTTATGTTTAGTTCCGTTTCACTTCTCAGTTTTCTCTGATACCTGTTTTTTTTCTTCTTCATTTGAACTTGTTTATTTGTAATTGTATATGTATTTGTTTATGTATTTGTGTTTTGTGTGAGTAGTGTAGTATAATCTACCCTTTTTTGGGGTCTAAGAGTGAGTGTTATAAGAAGAATCTTGTCGTGCTTGTTGTTGTGTTGTATTGGTTCTTTTAGGTTTACTTTTGGGGTGTGATTGTTTATGATTTTGATATATTGAGAATAGGAGAAGAAGATGGCAATGGCTGTTGCACAACAGCAGAGAGATAACAGCATTGAGAGACACATTGATTCTTCTGGGAAATATGTGCGCTACACTGCTGAACAGATTGAAGCTTTGGAGAAGGTTTATGTGGAATGCTCTAAGCCAAGTTCCTTGAGAAGGCAACAGCTGATTCGGGAGTGTCCGGTTTTAGGCAACATTGAGCCTAAGCAAATCAAGGTTTGGTTTCAGAATAGAAGGTAATGAAGATTTTGGTTTCACCTTGTGCTGTGAAGGGGTTTGGCTTTTTTGGTTGTTTGACTTGATTTGTGCCTTTTTTTTGTTTTGTTTTGCAGGTGTAGAGAGAAGCAGAGAAAAGAGGCTTCTCAGCTTCAGACTGTGAATAGGAAACTAGCGGCAATGAACAAGCTGTTGACGGAGGAAAATGAGCGGTTGCAGAAACAGGTTTCGGAGCTGGTGAATGAGAATGGGTTTATGCGCCAGCAATTGCAACCCGTAAGCCCTGTCATTGTTCATTTTCATTCACTACTAGTATAATTTTTTGTGAATTGATAATTATCATGGTTTGATTAAGGAACGTAGCTGTTATCTGATATGATTTGTGTTGTTTCAAATGTTGATTCGTATTGTTACTTGCTGTCGTGTAATTGCAGGCCGTCTCAGCAGCTCCAAATGCTGATGGCAATGGCAATGATTCTGCGGCTGCTACTCCTCGGAGTACCATGAGAGATGCTAATAGCCCTGCTGGGTAATTTGAGGGCTTATGATTTGAGAGCTTTTTTATTTGATTTATTTATCTTGTGGAGCTTTCTTTGATTGATTTTTTTATTATGATCCTTCAGATTCCAATCAATTGCAGAGGAAACATTGGCAGAGTTCCTTTCAAAGGCTACAGGAACTGCTGTCGAATGGGTCCAGATGCCTGGGATGAAGGTAGAGAGAATCATGCTTCTAAGTGAATGATTGATTTTTGCTTTTACAATTGATACTGTACTGATTTTGATATTGAGGTCAAGTTCTTTCCAATGTCGATACTATATTTACTTTCAAACTTTGTTTTGTCAGCCTGGTCCGGATTCGGTTGGGATATTTGCCATTTCTCAAGGTTGTAACGGAGTGGCAGCTCGAGCCTGTGGTCTTGTTAGTTTAGAACCTTCAAAGGTAATTAAAAAGGGGAATAATAAGTATTGATATTTTTCAGTCATTTCTTTTAACATTAATTAAAGTTTGTAAGCTTTCTGAATTTTTGAATTGCCTAAAATTTTCAATAGATTGTGGAAATCCTTAAAGACCGCTCAACTTGGTTTCGGGATTGTCGGAGTTCAGAAATGTTCACAATGTTCTCAACTGGAAATGGAGGGACAATTGAACTTCTTTACACACAGGTGAGCAATGAAGTATGGAATTTAGCAGCCGTTATTTATTATTTAGTAAGCCTCGTGCATAAACGTTTAAGTTTGCTGCAGACATATTCTCCAATGACGCTGTCTACTGCTCGGGATTTCTGGACTCTAAGATACACTACAAATCTTGACAATGGAAGTATTGTGGTGAGTATAGTTGTAGTACAATGACTCTAATGCATTACTATTGGGAAGATTATTTAGTATAATTGCACTTATGATATTTTATTACACTTTGTAAGGTTTGTGAAAGGTCACTGTCTGGTTCTGGTGCTGGCCCTAATGCCGCTGCGGCCTCACAGTTTGTGAGAGCTGAAATGCTCCCTAGTGGCTACTTGGTTCGACCATGTGAAGGTGGAGGGTCAATCATCCACATTGTAGACCACCTAGACCTACAGGTTTGAGTTCTCGGCAATTAGCTAATAATGCGTAGGACATTTTTTAACTTCTTTTCATATACATTAATTAACATGATTGATATTTTCTTCAAGGCATGGAGTGTTCCAGAAGTGCTGCGGCCATACTATGAATCATCAAAAATGGTAGCTCAGAGAATGACGATTTCTGTAAGTACACTAATATTAATTCATAATGTTGGATTCTATCTCAAACTTTGGTAGACTATGGCGATTATTATAGACGGAGATATTAATATGGTAGCTTTTGTGACAGGCACTTCGCTATATCAAGCAAATAGCGCAAGAAACAAGTGGTGAGGTGGTATATAGCATGGGCAGGCAACCTGCTGTTTTGAGAACTTTTAGCCAGCGGTTGATCAGGCACGTCAATACCATTTTAGCATGCTGTATACAAAATAATCTTTTGTATTGGTTATAATAATGAATCATTGTTGCAGAGGATTCAACGATGCTGTCAATGGATTCAATGATGATGGCTGGTCTGTTGTGCACTGTGACGGCGACGGGGGTGTTACTATTTCAGTAAATTCAATCAAGAATTTGAGCAGCACTTCTAATCCAGCAAGTTCCCTTTCACTCCTTGGAGGAATTGTCTGTGCCAAAGCTTCTATGTTACTCCAAGTGAGTTTGTAAACCCGCCGGCACGCACGAGATATTAAATGGCCCTTTAGTTTAACATTTAGATCTTCTAATTGTTACACGAAAGTTTTCACTTTGCTTTACTTGCAGAACACCACTCCCGCTGTTTTAGTTCGCTTTCTGAGGGAACATCGCTCAGAGTGGGCTGATTTTAGTGTTGACGCCTTTTCTGCTGCATCGCTTAAAGCTGGCACCTATGGCTATCCTGGAATGAGGTCGACGAGGTTCACCGGAAATCAAGCAATCATGCCTCTTGGACAGACAATTGAACATGAAGAGGTATAGATCCTAGATGGAATTGCATCTTGATTTGTGTCATGGATCCACTAGGGAGATTATTGCTGCTTGCTTGACCTTGACCATATCGATCTGCGTTAACTTTCCAGATGCTAGAAATTATCCGCCTTGAAGGCCATGCACTTGGTCAAGAAGATTCTTTTGTTTCGAGGGATGTTCATCTCTTACAGGTGCTTCCTCTAATTTTATTTTGCTTGTTTGTTAGTTTCTTGCTGCTGCTGTTGTTACTCTTATCATCACAATCACCATTATTTGAGCAGTTATGTAATGGAATTGACGAGAATGCCGTGGGAGCTTGTTCCGAGCTCATATTTGCTCCAATTGACGACATGTTCCCAGAAGATGCTCCATTGGTGCCTTCTGGTTTCCGCATTGCCCTGTTGAATTCACAGCCAGTTGAGTCCTGTTTCTTTGCATTTGATTTTCTCTAATTGTTACCTTTGGTCAAGCCTTGTAATCAAATTGGCGACATAATGTATTTCAGGGAGATAAAAACAATGCAATGACAGCAAATCGAACCTTGGATTTGACATCGGGTCTTGAAATAGGCACGGCAACAACTCATGCCACTGGTGACGCATCGTGTCCTAACAATCGATGCGTGTTGACCGTTGCCTTCCAGTTTCCTTTTGAGAGTGGTCTGCAGGATAATGTTGCAGCCATGGCAAGTCAGTATGTCCGTCGCGTGATTTCCGCCGTGCAGGCAGTTGCTATCGCTATATCTCCATCCAATACTAACCCCACTGTTGGAGCAAAACTCTCCCCTGGCTCTCCAGAAGCCCTTACACTAGCTCAATGGATCTCCAAGAGCTATCGGTAAGTCTGCATGAATCTCAGATTTTCACACTATCAACGTTACCAACACGATTCTCTATTTATGCATCTTTCAATATTTCTCATCTCAAATCAGTAACTGTTTCGCGACGGAGCTGCTGAGATTCGAATGTCTTACCGGTGATATGGTACTAAAACATTTGTGGCATCATCCAGATGCTATTTTATGCTGTTCTTTGAAGGTATGTCCACAATCTCATCTTATAGTACAAAACTGATCTTTTGCATGTAATAATATTTTAATATAAGACGTCTGTATTCTGTTTGGTTTCGCAGGCGGTGCCTGTATTCATCTTCGCAAACCAGGCCGGCCTCGACATGCTGGAAACAACACTAGTGGCTCTACAAGACATCTCCCTGGACAAAATATTCGACGATCCCGCTCGCAAGAATTTGATTGGGTATTTTGCCAAACTAATGCAGCAGGTAATATCCTCAAGTTTGACATTGTTAGCATTTTTATCGTTTACAACCTGAAATTTGCTTTTAACAACTCAGTATCCTTCAGGGCTTTGCTTGCATGCCAGCTGGGATCTGCATGTCAACAATGGGGCGACACGCGTCATACGATCAAGCTGTCGCGTGGAAAGTGCTCGCAGAAGACAACGGTGTTCACTGTTTGGCTTTCTCTTTCATGAATTGGTCATTTATATGAGAAACAAACAAGGGTAGAGAGTTTTGAGAGGGAAAGTAAAATTTGAAAATTTTGTTTATGCACATTACAAGATCGTGTTTGGATCATTTTCATTTGATTAAATTTGTTAGTTTGGAGCTAAGAACAAAATGATTCGATCTTGTAAAATTTTGTGATTGGCAGAATAAGAATGAATGAGGTGGGGACTTAATGGTATAGATTTTGTGAAGTTGTTTTTGTTTGGAATATCTGACAAGTCAGGTAACATAAAACATGGATGATGCATGCTAATAAAGTGAATCAGAATAAATTTGTTGATGTTGAGGAAGTTTGTCTTGTTGTGCATTGTAGGGTATGTGTTACAATC